>NW_027069888.1:600412-659379 GCF_002906115.3 Quercus suber
AGATCATTCAACACTTTCTACTCAAAGCATATGAATAAGTACGTACCTTGAACCATAAAAATTCTCGTTGCATTTGAAGAGCTGCTCCTGATATAGCATTGAGCTTCTCTTGAGGTGCCAATCTTGCAGCTAAATGCAATATGTTGCTTCTATTTTCAAATCTTCTTTCTACTATTATTTCTCCAAATGAACCTAACTCATGAAGTAAGTTGAAGATGCTTTCATGGCGCTCCTCAACAGCAACATGAAATATGCTTTTTTTGTTATCTGTTGTCCATAATATATCAAAGTCAAAACGAATTAGCTTGACCATAAATTCAATGTTGCCTACTCTTGCTGCATCAAATAGAGCTTGTGGAATCTCTGGGGTCTCAATTAAATGCTCAACATCCCTTTTATAAGCCATAAGACATTCAGTAAACAGGTCATTGGCTACAGATTGCTTCGAGTTTTCCTGTTTGAACTTCAACCCTGGAATTGAAAATGATTTAAAAAAAAAGCTGTGCCTCGGTGAAATTTAATTTATTCAAAAAAGCAAATAGATCTAGAGTACTATAAAGAGCAAACATGGGTTTCATTTATTGTAGCACATTTAGTACATTCTAGGAGACATTGTAATGGAATAGCTACTCTCTTATCTTGTTATGTGCTTTTACCAGGAACATATATTCCTTATGAATGGATTATTAGGCTTTCGGTTAAATTTCATGGCATTGTAATTTTAATCGAGTCTGTATTGATTATCAAACATTCATGATTAAGAGTCAAAGATACAATTTAAAGTAGAAAAATTTTCTGGATTCCGATTCTTATTTGATTGCCCCCCGCTTTATTGAAATTCAAGCTTCGATAGCCTTTGAATTGCATCTCAATCAATTGAAAGATGATTCTCAAGTGATGTTTGAAAGTGGCTCAATCAATCAAGAATCAAGAATCAAGAAATTAGTAAGTGATGTATTTTAATGAAGCCAGTGTTATGTGTTTTGTTGGGGATATTACACAAAGTAATAATGGAAGAATAAAGTTAATATAAAAGACAAACAAAAAATAGATAACTTGGAGGCACTATATCATTTTCCTTAGACAATATTTGCCACCACACTATTGTTGTTAAAGGGTTATCGCAAATTTTTCCTCAGAATACAACCAAGATCATGTTGGGTTTTACAGATAACAATTCTGGAGAATGACCACATGATTTCTTATGTTTTTCAAGTGAACATAAACCTCTATTGATACTCATAGAGTTATATTTCATTAAAAAGCATGTATGGAGAGTTAAAATGTTTCATAAAACTGTTAACAAGGCTTGAAACCTCTTCAACCTTTTTGAATAATAATTACCAGAAAATTCAGCAGAAAATCGTGTTTCACGATTTTGTGTTTCACGATTTTCGATCGGTCAAAAATGACTTTCGATTAATCGAATGCTCTTTTGGATAGGTCGAATAGGAATCGAATAGCGATCAAGACATCTAGAAACTCCAGAATTATTTTCTTACCATTTTCGATCGATCAAGCCAAACTTTCGACCGATAAAAAATGTTGAATTTTGAATTTTCACTTAGAAAATTTCAGAACTTGAATTTTTACTTTATGAAACAATATTCTCCAAACTTAAACATCAATATTACAACCTATCCACGTATATACCTATACATGTTTTTCAATCCTAATTGGAACGCCTATGTAAGGCCCTATTATAAAAGACTTCATTGAGGTTGTTGAGTCAAACTTTGAAAAGCTAGTCAGTGAGAAAATCCTAGCTTCTATTTTCCAAGCTGTGTTTAAAGAGTAAATTAATATATTTCCAGTGGTGTTGTTGCTGCCATTGTGTGAATCAAGGCTGAAGCCATAAAACCTATCTCTGTACATTTGCTACTAAATTCAAAGGTTCAAGTTTGTGGGCGCACGCCATGGCCAGAAAGTTATCTACCAGGTATACTTTAGAATCATGGATATGTCTCAGATGGTAAAACTTCTATTTTATTAGTGGATTCATTCTTGGGGTTAGGATTAACCTTTTGTACTGGTTTTTCCTTTAAATGAGGTCCATCAATCTTTCAATTCGTCTTCATATAGTTGTATCAATTACTTAACTATTTATTGCTTTGATATGGTGTCATACTTGCTAGATTGTGGGGTTTTAACTTGTTAAAATTTGATCACGTGAGTTTTAATTAATTGGCATAATTTGTTTAACCTATTGCATAATTAATCAAAGAGGTCTAAACCTTTCTTTTCAATGAAGATCAAAGTGAATTTACTTTGTGTAGGATTAATTTCTTGAGTGTGATCTTGAACCCTTATTTATCATGAATAAATTTCAGTGTCATAAAATACTGCAATGTGACAACTCAATTCAAGATGTTTCTAATGAAGATGGTTGCCTTTTGAACTGCATATAGTAAATTTCTTAGCGATTGTGTTAAATATCATAAAAGTGCTGAGAAATCCCATGTTAGCCAATATTTAGCTCAAGAAAGGGATATGAATATTTGGTCCTTGAAGTCAAGTCGCAGTTTGTCTGGAAAGTTTTAAATTAAAAGAGTCAAAGCAACTTGAAGCAGATTGTTGGGTTATGTCTGTAAATATTATTACTAGGTAAAAAATTGAAGTATGAGTATTTTCAATTGTATAACTTCAATTCTAAGAGTAAAATTTAGGGTTTAATTCCTGAGATTTTTTTTAATACATTCATTTGTTTTTCACTTCACCAACAAATCACCTATGTTATTTAATATATGATATATTTTTTAATGTTAATTATGGTCATTATTAATGGAAAATCAATTGGAATTTATAATCAATTAATGTGAAAATTTGATTTAAATACGCTAAAATCAATCAAAGTCACAATAACTCACATGAAATATTGATGTGTCTCCTTAAAACTCCTGGCTGACTTTCATTAACAAATGCCGAAGTCTTGCGAGCTAACACATGCAGTGCAGTCTCTCCATTGCTTTCAGCTCTAGCTAAATTACTGTTGGCCTCCAGCATTTGCAAGGCTTCACCTACATTATTTTATAACACACAAATAATAATAATAATAATAATAATTTATTGAGAAGGAACATGTTGAATATTTCTTTCATGAAAGATGTAATAGACAAAGTATGACATAATCATATGTGAAAGAAAAGTAACAGTTCCTTTAAACAGCTTTTTTACCCTCATGCACTAGTTTTCCCCGAACAAAGTGTTGGGCCCCTGGAACTTTTGTTTAGAGACTAGAGAGTAGAGAGGCATGTTTGATCTCAATCAGATAGAAATCTATTATATATGAAGGAAAAAAAAAAATATGACAGTACTACAAATTATTTGATACTATAGTTTCAAGCAAAAATAAAATAAAATAAAATAAATGATGGCATAGTAAAGTTTGTTAGAGCATCGAATCTGAAAATTTAAGCTATTAAGTGAAGATAACCATTCAGTATATAAATCCGTACCAAAATCAAACCTTTATTATGTTTTGAACTTCAAGTCAATTCTAGCATGACAAAATCAAACCGTGAAGACCAAAAAGAAGGAAAAAAAATCAAGGTAGGAAACATTATAAATTATTCTTAGAGCAGTGACATTGGGGTGTAAAATTTCGCAAATGGCTATTACCTAAGTGTGTATTGCTAACATCTTTTAGCAATTATAAACAGTAAGTTTGTATTTATAGCAACTACAATAGCAAGTTTATATTTATTTTTTATTCATTTTTATTCTCACTTCTCTCTCTTCTCTGACTTATTAACTCTCTCCTCCTTCTCGCTTTCTCTCTCTTTCTATTATTTTATTATGTCGTATGTAAAACTAAGAAATAAGATAATGTTATAATGTTAGGTGTATTGTTAAATGAATTGATAAAATAAATAAAGTAATTTTTCAGAATATAAAATGAGTATTATTTTTAGAAAACTAGATGGGAATACTCTTACCATATAAGTTATTCTTAATACATGTGATAAATATTTCAGTCTCTTCATTTCCAACCATCGTAGTTTTACGATAAAGAAGCCCCACCATTTTATTGTGTCCTGAAGAAGCAGCCATAAGGATGGGTTTCATCGGATTCTCTCCCGTAGTAGCTATGTTCGGCAGGTCTCCATTTGTATCCCGCAATAGCATCGCCTTGGCAATTTCCACATTTCCAACTGCAGCAGTGAAGTTCAAGGCAGTGGCCCCAATCTCATTTCTAGCTGTTAGAGACACATTTTCAGCGGTCATTAGGTTGTTGTCTTTTATCCACTTCAATAATTTATTAACAAACTCTTCCTGCTTTGCTGCAGCAGCAATATGAAGAGTGGTTTCTCCTTTTATACCAATACATCTTTGAATGCGTGGCATGCCCTCAATAGAATTCCAATCACCTTTCAACGCAGCCAGATAAAGCCTCGTACGCTCTGTCCAGAGTGTACAGTCTGCTTCATGTGTAAGAGGAATTTCTTCTAACTAATTAGTAAAAATCATAGTTCAATGGAATAAAAAAATTTTTATCTAATTCTTAGTGTTATATTTTATACTCTAATTATATTTTTATGTTTTTTTTAAGGTAAAATATCATTTTTATCCCTAAACATTCATAAAAGTTCGTTTTTTTTCCCTTAAAGTTTCAATTTTTTTTCTTCACCTCTAAACTTTACAATACATTCTACTTTTCATCCTTCTTCTATGACTGTCAGTTTACGTCCTCAGCAGCTTATGTGCTAATTTAATTTTAAAATTATAAACATGTGGCATAGGATTAAAATTTCCAGTGAGACAAAATTACCCTCACACCCACGCAACCTTATCCAAACAACCCAGTCTCAAAAATCCCCAAATCTAAAATGGCCGATGCCACAGTCCCCTGGCCTCAATTGGCAACCCCAACCTGGAGACCGAATATCAACAACAAAGTGTTCATAGGGAACTCCAACTGTCGATTATAGAGAAATCTACATGAAAGTTTCACCAAGACATGCGTATATGGGTACAGAGCTCATTAAATCCATCGCCCACCAACAAATTTCAAACAGTACAATAAGAAATGTGACAAAATTCAAACACAGATTTAGTATTAATTTCACTAAACTTGAAAAAAAGAAAAATCATCAACCCTTTCACCCATATCAAAATTTTGGCATATCATATGCTAATCTTCCCAAAAAAAAAAAAACACACACACACACACACACAAAGCAACTTTCATTCAAGACCAAAATAATAATTTCTAAGATACGTCCAAGAGCAACTTTCATTCAACACTAAGAAGCCAAGAATCCTCCAAAGATCTCTCTTTTACTCCAAACCAAACCAATCTAGTCAATCTCTAAAATGCCTAGTGAATTTTCAACTAAACAAAAAAAAAATTCCTTCCTTAGAGACTTTCAAATAAGAAAAGGAATTGAGTTTTCTTCTGTGTAGCAAGAACGTTCAAATTTTTTATGTTGCTTTAGTACTTGTTAGCTTCAACAGCAAGGGGGTCTACCTTTAAACTCTTCATCGTCGGTTGGGGTTGTCGATTGAGACCAGTAGGACCATGGCGTTGGGGACCTGGGGTTCATAATTTTGTATTTGGGGATTTTGAGATTAGGTTGTTTGGATCGAGTTGTGTGGGTATGAGGGTAATTTTGACCCACTGAAAACTTGAATCCACGTGTGCCAATCATTGTGTGCCAAACGTTTTGTAAAGTTTAGGGGCAAAACAAACTTTTAAAAGTTTAGAGACAATAAAAAAAACTTTTGTGAAAATTTTGTTCGTTTATAATGGAAAATGAAATTATGTATTACATTATATTGGTTAAGAGTTTTGTGACTAAACTAGCACATTTTGATATTTCAACAAAATGTCCATGATTGAAATCTCCCACTTCAACTATCAAATTACAAATTAAATAAATAAAAATATATTTATTATATTAAATGTATATAGTTTGAATGGAAATTGATCTTAATTTTGAGAATGCATTCTTAAAGAAAAATTGATGATTGCAGACTTTATTGGTGATATTTTAGTCAGAAATATGCATTCGTTAATAACTCGTTGAATGCCTACACTACTAAACGGTGGGTAAGTAAAACATTTACCGTTATTTGAATTGACATTATTTATTGCCATTGCAACTTATCAATTAGCTTTTGTGTACCTGAAAAGGAAGATTTCAGTATTACATAGGAGTATCTGTCAAGAAGTATTACATAGGAGTATAAATTTTGAGATTGTGATGCATGACAAAATCTATGTGCGAGTTATTTACACAAACCAAATTAACACGACAAGCACAAAGAGATAATTCTTATTTGTCAAAAAGGGCAATCCCTATAATTATAATGGTTTGTAATTCTGAGTACTGGCCAACCATAATCTTTTCTTTTCTTAATTGGGTGTAAGACTCTCGGCCCTTATAGCTTAATAATATTCTTTAGAGAATAATTTGTCAAAATTGCATCGTTTGAAAGTTAATTGAAAAAATAACTCATCTCTTCATGGTTCTGCATGAAACTCGTATTTTGAAGAGAAGAGTTTCATGTGAAGAGGCATGATCCACTTATTATTGAGACAAAAGCATTAATAGACCTAGGTTGAGACAGCATCTAATACTTTTTAGAATAGTATTGGCATTTCAAGACGTGTGTCTACGTTTAACCACAATTTGACTCCTTTTGTCCACTTTAAATATAGGGGTGTGGGGTGTGATGTCAAATGTCATAAAAAATTTCAATATCTTCTTCATCACCAATTGGATTTAAGGTGGAGTGGCATAACTCACGGTCCGACAGTTTAATTATTAAGTTTGTGTTTTAAGTGGAAAAATAA
Organism: Quercus suber; assembly: GCF_002906115.3. Classification (NCBI taxonomy): domain Eukaryota; kingdom Viridiplantae; phylum Streptophyta; class Magnoliopsida; order Fagales; family Fagaceae; genus Quercus; species Quercus suber. The sequence continues at coordinate 607,209 of NW_027069888.1, forward strand.
GTCATCATACACAACTCTTTTTTTTTTACAAGATAGAAATTCTATTCTAACTTAATTTAAGTGTATGTGTATGTAAAATTCCCTCCTAGAGACTTAAACCTCGGCCCTTCCCTCCCACTCCCCACAAACACTTATACATGTGAAGTGATCATTGCGCTAATGGTGCGCGGTAGTATAAACAACTCTTTTCACAATAACACAAAGTGGTAAATTTTGAATAAGAGATAATAAAGTGATGTTAATGATGTATACATGTTAAATCAATAACATGTCCACTTTAAAGTAAATGAAATTTTAAGAAGATTAAAGTAATTTCACTTTTTCCTTAGTTATCAAATAATTTTATAATTTTAATTAATTTATCATGAAATGAAAAGAATGTCTTTTTATTCCTAAACACTTTTTAATATATTTTTTCCTCTTTTTCTAACAAAAAATCCTATCTCATGTTGAAATCAACGCATATAATAATAGAGTAGTTCCTCTGTTACCACACCATTTGCCACAATTTTTATCACTACTTGATATGTTAGATTATGAATGATAGACAATCACTTTCAAATAAACTCGTCACCTTTTTTTCCACCATATGAATTTTTCTAGAATTGATGATGTTTGTTTGTTGAAAAAAAAAAGTATTATCCGTAAGACTTCAAATCATGAAAAATGTCGTTGAAAATGGTAATTCATGGTTATGAGCGCATAATCTAGTATGACATTTGGACTCCAAAAAATTATAAAACTAGTAAGGAACAAATTAATTAATTTCCTAACTACTTGCTTTTAGAGTTGTTGTATTTGTGTTTACGCAATTTCTATTGCAACTAAAAAAAAAAATCAATTATGAATATTGTAAGTTATATTTCAAAATAAAAAGGAATTTGATATTCTAATGAGCTCTTTAATTTTATAAATTAAAAAAAGGTAGATTTGCACCTAAATTTAGTACAATTAATATCAATCGTCAATGATTTTCTGTTTTTACAAGAATATTATCATATATGATTGAGTTGAAATGTATGAAAAATTATTTTATATCTATTTTTTTTATTAATACTAAATAGATGTTAGTTTATTTTCCCCTAAGTTTTGGCCCCAAAAAATTAAATCTAGTCCATCTTCATCCCAGTGGTGGCTTTACATTGAGGTCATGGTGTTCATATGAACACGTTGACTTGGAAGGAAAAAAATTATATGCATAATTATTTTTGAATTAATCTGTTTTTGTCTATCTTAAAAAAAATATTGAACATTTTGACTTGAAAATCCCACATGGGCAACTATAATCTCCACTTTTTTAATGATGTGACATATTGATTTGGGAAAGTTGTGAAATTGTTGTGGCTTTTTTCGTGTCCATATCAATGTTACAAAAATCATCTTGGCCTCCAAACATAATTCTTAACCCATTGCACATATAAACAAATAAATAAATAACAACAATAAAAATTAGCCCAAATAAAAGCAAAAATAGGTCAAACAACAACAAGATTAGACCAAAAAAAAAAACAAATAAACAAAATATTCAACAAAAAATTATAAAAAAAAAAAATAAGTTTTCATCTACCTATCTCCTTATTCCATCTGTTGATCATCCATTTGCCTTTCTTCTGGCCGTCCGTCTCATCAGAGGCCTTATCAGTACTCAAGTGGTTCACTCTGATCAACGTTGCCCTGCCAAGGGGTTATATCCCCATTAATGCGGCCAGAAGGGTTAGGTGAATGCATTAAGTGCGAATGTGACAGCTTGCTCTGGGCTTGTCCCCTCCCCAAAGGTTATCCTTAGAATGCCGAGGACGAACAGGTTCTCGGCGTGGGTTACAAAAGAAGTTTTGTCTGACTTAGCCTTGGCTGGTTAGTCCTCCTCGGCGTTGGCCTTGTGCCTACTATGCGGTGGGCTATGGTTATCAGGCCCACGGGCCCCACAGATATATACAAGTTTGATTACAATTTAAATTGCTTTTAACTTCTATCAAAAAAGATATATACCCTGTTATAAAAATAAATAAATAAATAAATAAATAAAAACTATTTACCCACGTTCCTAATTTGAAAAAGAGAACCGGGTGGGTGGGGACATTATCCCATGTTCTATCCAAAAAGGTCTACCCCAGCCCTTCTTCTTTTTTTTTTTTCTTTTTTTTTTTTTTCAAATTTGTGGATAACTACACATTTAAAAACTCTTCAATAAAAAATAAAAAAATAAAAAATTTACTCAAGTAAAATACTAATGTTCAAAATGCTAAAATTTCGAATAAAACTACCACTCTCCCACAATCACATGTTATCTCTATATGTTAAGAGGATTCCCATTTGCCTTTTTCTATTTTTTTTTTTTTAAGAATGCATTTACCAACTTGAAGCGGCATGCCAAGGTTTTCGTCTTTTTTCATTTAATTCAATTACTATTTCCTTCTCCTTCCTCACTTTTTTTCCCCCTTCTTTGTATTTTTTTTTTTCTTTTTAAGAAACTTTTTTTTTATACCATCATTGTATATGTTTTTGGCGTTATTATTTTTTTTTTCATGTTAATTTTACAATTAGGTATGTAGCAACCTCACAAACTCCAACCTCTCAATTATGATTTTCATTGACAATTCATTATGGATCCGAGAAAGTAGAGCCACCAATCACATGGTTAGATCTCCATTAGTTATTTATTTAAATAGTTGATGATGTGGTGATAAGATTTTAAAGACTCCATGATAGAGTTAAATTCTAAAAAATCTTTATCTTTATTCTGAACAATTTTAATAGGATTTTCAAGAAAAATGATCTCATCAAAATTTAAATCAAACACAAACTCTAACAAACTTATACTATTATCTTTAATAACACGTACGCTAACTTTGGTTTGTTGATTAAAGTTTTTTTTTTTAAATACTTGGTTTAACCCTAATTTTTTAATCTCTCTCAGGTTCACGTACACACAAATTTTTTGGATTGCATTAAGGAGTCATTGGAATGGAATATTAGATAAGTTTGGGTGAGAGTTGTAAAAAAATTTCTTTTGTTATAGAAACTATATTTATCATTATTTACTACTCCATAAAAAATGTTACGTACCTTTTTCTCAGTTTTAAAAGTTGTTGATATATTTGAAATTTAAACTCATTTTAACTTTTGTTATGGATGTGCAGTTAGTGGCTAACTTTTAGGACTAAAAAACTAAAATTTTGGATTAAACAAAAATTGATAAATGTTATTATTATTTTTTATAAAAGAACAGCAACACCATAAATAACGTGTATCTCCTGCTATAAAATTTTAAATTTAAGCTTTTATTACTTATGTTATGAATGTGTAGTAAATGGCTAAATTTTAGAATTAAAAAACTACATTTTAGGATTATACAAAAAATGATAACTACCATACATAAAATTTGAAAAAAAGAACAACATTAACAACATTATTTCACCACAAATAATACTAATCACACCCCTAGATTTTTTTTGTGATTAAAAAATGTAATCTCAAATTATAATAAATACACTAAATTAACCGTTACCTAAAAAATAAAAGGACCTCTAAACTAGTATTCTTTTATTTGTGCACAGCATGAATCTATATGTTGAGGATGACTCATAATCATATGACCACTTTATTCCTTTTTCTTTTTCTTTTTCTTTATTTTTTATTTTTTATTTTTTATTATTTACACTTTTGCATCTCTTTGTATAAAAAGAGTCATGTCCGGGGAGATAGTGGAATCCTCACGCGCGTGCTGAGAAACTAAAATCTTCTTTTATTTGTGTACAGCATGAATCTATATGTTGAGGATGACTCATAATCGTATATTCGTATGGACCACTTTATTCCTTCTTTCTTTTTTCTTTCTTTTTTTTTTTTTTTTAATACTTTTGCATCTCTATGTATAAAAAGAGTCATGTCCAGGAGATAGTGGGATCCTAAAGTTAGTGCTCCTCTAAGATTTAACAATTGCGTGCTTGAACGAGGAAAAGTCCAAAAGATTGATGACTGACAACTCATCCTCCCACCTCCACTAACAACTTAACAACGTGAAAGTAAAAAAGGCATTACTAAAAAAATGTGGCTGTTTATATATATATATATATAGATTTTTGTTTTAATATATAGTGTTCACTTTTAATGATAACTTTTTATCATCAAACTAATATACTAATCTATTTTTGGTGTAGGTAGAGATTGAACCCCAAATCTCTTATTCAATTACAAAAAATATTACTAATTAAGCTAACTGGAACTCACAAAGAAATGATGGAGTTGACAAGAGGAACAAGATCTCTTCTCCTCCCTCTTAAGATTGAGAAATAATACATCTACAATATTCTTACAATAAATCATAAATGACAAATTGTTATGAGTTGTTATTGGTGGATAAAAATGTAATTTAAGTGACAAGTTTAAATTATAATCAATTAACAACTTATCACTTACGATTTGTTATGAAAGTGTTATATAAATATTGTGAACGTAACACTTTTCTTTAAGATTTGATGTTTTTTTACTTGTTTTTAAAAACCATTATTTTATGGATTTTGTTAGTGAAAGATAACATGGCATAGTCTGTAGCATTTAGAGAAGTGATACGGTTACAATATTTTCATAACAAATCTTAAGTAGTAAGTTGTTCAAAGATTTGTTGCAAAATTGTTGTGAAAATATTGTACATGTAGTACTTCTCAAATTTAAAGGATCTTGATCCATGTTGGAGATACAACATATTTTATTACATTACTGTGGGGTCAATTTTTGTAGACCAAGCCCACAAGATATGGAATATGAGCTCAATGAACCCAAGACAATAAATTTGTAGAGCGTGGGTGAAAGAACTGGGTCGGATAGGAGTTAAACAAGAGTTGGCTATGGTATTTGTGAACAATCTAACATGCAATCACGTAAAAACAACAGTAAACATAATGTCCGAAGAGGAATTTTATTGAGTGAAATTAGGTTACAAGTTCCAGAGCTACAGTAAAGTGGTTCTCTCCCTTTCTTTTTTTCCCTCCCCTTTTATCAGGGGCTCTCCTTCTTTATATAGCCTCTTTCCTAATCATCCCAACCGTCTACTTGTCCTTCATCTGCTAACATACTTGAGTGTAGGTCACATCAAGCATCTTCCCTAGCTTTTTGGGAGTGGCGGTAGTTGAAGTTGGACTGTTCAGAGGTTTTCTCCACATAAATGCGGCCATAAAAGTTGCTGCAGAGTATTAAATGCGGTGGTGGCAGCTTTTCCTTGAGATATTTCTTCATTCTTATCATTCCCAGGAACGCCCAGAGCTTACCTTTGTCACCAAGGTTGCCAGGAAGGTCATTTGGGCTTTCTATATGTCTATTTGATCAGAATTATTTGTATCCGAAGAGTGAAAACCTCCTCGGACAAAGAGTGAGCTCTTCGGATTGTACTCTTCCCCCATCTTTGGGTTCATTGCCCTCAAGTAAACTATCCCAACCCATTATTACTCTTCGGACATAAAGTAGTCTCAAAAACAGGGCCCCAGGCCCAATTGGTAAATCTAGGCTTTTACCCCCCACAATTACCTTTACAAACTGATGTGTTATCAATTACAAAAAATAATTTTGATATTCATTTAATTTTGTTGATATTAACAAACTATATTTATTATTATATTAATTTGAAAATTATGCAATAAAATTTGGTTTGCTTTTAGAATTTTTCATGAGAGAGATTTCATTAGAGGCAACAAGAATTGGTTGAGAAAATATGGTAAAATTTAAGTACATTATTTTAAGTGTAGTTCATTAGATTTCTCAATTAAATTTAATATAATTACATTAAATTTAATTGATTTTAGAAAAACTAAGACTATGTATCATATTATACTAAAATTAGCTTGTAACCCCATGCATATGGATAGATATATTTAAAAGATACACATTAAGATGCATAGTATAATAATTTTACATATATAATTTAAATATTATTGATAATCATTCTTATATTTTTTTTTTAACTCTTTAAAAAGTCTTGTAAGAATGTTATTAATTAGGTAGAAAATGTAAATTGTTCATTTTTTTTAAATATTTTTATGTTCATTAATTCTAGATTCTTTGATTTTTGTACACAATAACTTACTTGAATAGATATTTATGATATAGTTCCACATTTTATTTTGAAATTAAGAAATAAAACTCTATCTAAAAATAAATAATTTAGAACACATGGCGCAAAATTGGAATTCAATTGTATAATCTAATTGAATTTTCTCCAAACTTTACTTATTAATATATATATATATATATATAATTTTTGTGCCAAATGAAATTTTTTTTGTTATAAATATAAAATCATTCAAACTCTTTCTTCCTCTAATTTTATATATAGTGTTAGATATATGATTATGTTTTTTATGATTTATTTATATTGGACTCGTCATTTTCTACTCTAAATTAACTCATTTAGCACCAAAAAAAAAAAAAAAAAAAACTTTGATTAGATGGAACACGTGCCATAAAATTAAACTCTAATTGAAATCCAATTTTTACACTGAATTAACTAATTTGGTTTTAAAATTTAAAATTTTTTATTATATGGGACACGTGGCGCAAAATTAAACTGTAATTGAATTCCAATTTAAAATTTAATTGAATTTTTTCTTAGCTTTACTTATATATATATATATATATTGATGACTTATAAACTTGAATTGTTTTTAGTTCTACAAAAAAAAAAAAAAAAAGACTCATAAATATAAAATCATTCAAAAATTATATTTGTTAAGGTTTCCTTATATTGGACTCCTCGTTTTTTTACACTAAATTAACTCATTTAGTACAAAAATTAAAAAAACTTAGATTAGATGTGATACATGTCGCAAAATTAAACTTTAATTGAAATTCAATTTTTACATTGAATTAACTCACTGGACACAAAAATTTAAAAACTTAGATTAAATGAGACACGTAAAATTAGATTCTAATTGAATTTCAATTTGAAATCTAATTGGATTTTCTCTTAGTTTCACCTATTATATATATATATATATATATATAACTGTAGGATCTGAGTCTTTCCAAATGACCTACAAAGAAGTTGCCAATATCACTTACAAATAATTCATAATTGGAAGGTGCTTTTGCATCTGAAGTTCTAAAAAACATAAAAACTCATTTAATACTCTAAAAACTATTTTATTTATTTTAGTACACCATTTTATAATTTACTCTACATTTGATCTCTTATTTTTCACAACCCATTAAAATAATAGAAATTAGCCAAGAGAGAGAAGGGATCAATAATTAAAAAAATAAGAGAGAGGAAGTGTTGATTTAAGCCCACGAGGGCATTGTAATCATCCGCCATTATATTCCATTGATTGTCAAACTTTTCTTCTCCATCGACAATAATCAATTCCACACTTCTAGTATAGAGGAATTGCCTTCAAGTATTAACAGCATCTATCCAGAGGGAAGCTCCATAATCCACTTGATGACCTTAATCATTCTTCAGGTAGATATAACATATATGCTTGCATTCTCACTTCTTTTGTTTCTCCCGAGACCGGATGTCATTCTTCTTTCTTATTTTGATCGGTGAAAATAGTACGGTTCTTTCATATATTATCTCCATGTTTTTACCATTTCGCACGTAGACATCTTATTCAATATACGTTTGTTAATCAAGAACAAACATAAAAGCATATGCAATATGCAAATCATAAGGGTGCAGTTTATTCTAGAATATTGAATCCTATGCTTTCATCAATACTGTTGAAATAGGGATGGGACAGTGCGGTTTTAGGATTTTTTTTTTTCCCCTAGAGTAACCATTAGAAATCTTAAATTATATAAAATTTAACAAAGGTGAAATAAAAAGAGAACTTGAATATATCATCACTAAAACACACACACACACACACGCACACAAACATTAAATTTTATAATTTTTTCTATGAGTTTTTATATTTTGAAATTGTTAAATAATAGTTTTAATATCAATGCTATGATTGCAAAGTGAGAAGAGTAAAGCTGTCAGCACCGGTAAGAAGAACTCACCGTTACAATACCTTTTTTGGTATCATTTTTTAGAAAAATGAAATTAGAGATTATTTTTATGGATGTGTTAAACGAGTTACAAATCTAAATAATTTAAAGACATGTTTTTTTTTAATAATTTTTTGTTGAATATTTTGTTTATTTGTTATTGTTTGGTCTAATCTTGTTGTTGTTTGAGCTATTTTTGCTATTATTTGGGCTAAATTTTATTGTTGTTATTTATTTATTTGGTTGTTTGTTTAATGGGTTAAGAATTATGTTTGGAGGCCAAGATTATTTTTGTAACATTGATATGGTATCAAGAAAAAGCCATAACAATTTTACAACATTTTCAAATTAATATGTCATATCATTAAAAAAAATGGAGATTATAGTTGGCCCATGTGGGATTTTCAAGTCAAAATGTTCAATATTATTTTTAAGATAGACAAAAACAGATTAATCCAAAAATAATTATGCATACAATTTTTTCCTTCCAAGTCAAGGTGTTCATATGAACACCATGCCCTCAATGTAAAGCCACCAATGGGATGAAGATGGACTAGATTTAATTTTTTGGGCCCAAAACTTAGGGGAATATAAACTAGGTAACATCTATTTAGTATTAATTAAAAAATAGATATAAAATAATTTTTCAAACATTTCAACTCAATCATATATGATAATATTCTTTTAAAAACAAAAAATCATTTACGATTGATATTAATTGTACTAAATTTAGGTGCAAATCTACCTTTTTTTAATTTATAAAATTAAAGAGCTCATTAGAATATCAAATTCCTTTTTATTTTTAAATATAACTTGCAATATTCATAATTGATTTTTTTTTTTGTTTTTTTGTTTTTGTTTTGTTTTATAGTTGCAATAGAAATTGTGTGAGCACAAATACAACAACTCTAAAAGCAAGTAGTTAGGAAATTAATTATTTTGGTCCTTACTAGTTTTATAATTTTTTGGAGTCCAAATGTCATACTAGATTATGTTCATGATAACCATGAATTACCATTTTCAAAGATAGTTTTTCATGATTTGAAGTCTTACGGATAATACTTTTTTTTTTCAACAAACAAACATCATCAATTCTAGAAAAATTCATATGGTGGAAAAAAAGGTGATGAGTCTATTTGAAAGTGATTGTCTATCATTCATAATCTAACATATCAAGTAGTCATAAAAATTGTGGCAAATGGTGTGGTCACAGAGGAACTACTCTATTATTATATGTGTTGGTTTTAACATGAGATAGGATTTTTTGTTAGAAAAAGAGAAAAAGTTATTTTAAAAAATGATTAGGAATAAAAAGATATTCTTTTCATTTCATGATAAATTAAAATTTTAAAACTATTCGATAATTAAGGAAAAAGTGAAATTACTTTAATCTTCCTAAAATTTCATTTACTTTAAAGTGGGCATGTTATTGATTTAACATGTATACATCATTAACATCAATTTATTAACTCTTATTCAAAACTTACCACTTTTTGTTATTGTGAAAAGAGTTGTTTATACTATTGTGCACCTTTGGCGTGATGATTACTCCACTTATATGATCGTGTTTGTGAGGTGTGGTAGGTGGGGAAGGGCTAGAGTTTAAGTTTTTAGAAGGGAGTTTTACACACATATACACTTAGATTAAGTTAGAGTAGAATTTATATCTTGTATTAAAAAAAAAAAAAAAGAGTTGTGTATGATGACTTATTTTTCGACTTAAAACACAAACCTAATAATTAAACTGTCGGATCAAGAGTTATGTCACTCCACCTCAAATCCAATTGGTGATGAAGAAGATATTCAAATTTTTTATGACATTTAACATCATACCCCACGGCCCTGTATTTTTTTTTTAGAAATAATTACAACACGCTGCTAACCCCGTAGCTTGAACCCTTTCCCCTCTTGACCCCCAAGCACTTTGTGCATGGGGAGGTGCCAATTCAGCTACAAGGCCTTTGGCCACGGCCTTGTATTTAAAGTGGAGGAAATGAGTCAAATTGTGGTTCCAAACGTAGACATACGTCTTGAAATGCCAATACTATTCTAAAAAGTATGGGATGCTGTCTCAACTGGGATCTATTAATGCTTTTGTCTCAATAATAAGTGGATCATGCCTCTTCACATGAAACTCTCTCTACAAAATACGAGTTTCATGCAGAACCATGAAGAGATGAGTTATTTTTCAATTAACTTTCAAACAATGCAATTTTGACAAATTATTCTCTAAAGAATATTATTAAGCTATAAGGGCCGAGAGTATTATACCCAATTAAGAAAAGAAAATATTATGGTTGGCCAGAAGTACAAACCGTTATAATTATAGGGATTGTCCTTTTTGACAAATAAGAATTATCTCTTTGTGCTCTTTGTGCTTGTCGTGCTAATTTGGTTTGTGTAAATAACTCGCACATAGATTTTGTCATGCATCACAATCTTAAAATTTATACTCCTATGTAATACTTTTTGACAGATCCTCCTATGTAATACTGAAATCTTCCTTTTCAGGTACACAAAAGCTAATTGATAAGTTGCAATGGCAATAAATAATGTCAATTCAAATAACGGTAAATGTTTTACTTTCCCACCGTTTAGTGGTGTAGGCATTCAAAGAGTACTTAACGAATGCATATTTCTGACTAAAATATTACCAATAAATTCTGTAATCATTAATTTTTCTTTGAGAATGCATTCTCAAAATTAAGATCAATTTTCCATTCAAACTATATACATTTAATATAATAAATATATTTTTATTTATTTAATTTGTAATTCGATAGTTGGAGTGGGAGATTTCAATCCTAGATATTTTTGTTGGAATATCAAAATATGCCAATTGAGTCACAAAATTCTTAACCAATGTAATAAAAACCATATGTCTTGTTATAAGTGTTTCATATTCTCATTATATATTTCACCAATTTCAACTTGTAATACATAATTTCATTTTCCATTATAAAAGAACAAAATTTTCACAAAAGTTTGTTTTTTTGTCTCTAGAATTTTAAAAGTTTGTTTCGCCCTTAAACTTTACCAAACGTTTGGCACATGGGATTCAAGTTTTCAGTGGGTCAAAATTACCCTCATACCCACACAACTCGATCCAAACAACCTAATCTCAAAATCCCCAAATATGAAATTATGAACCCAAGGTCCCCAACACCATAGTTCTACTAGCCTCAATCGACAACCCCAACCGATGAGGAAGAGTTTAAAGGCAGACCCCTTTGTTGTTGAAGCTAACAGGTACTAAAGCAACATAAAAATTTGAACGTTCTTGCTACACACAGAAGAAAACTCAATTCCTTTTCTTATTTGAAAGTCTCTAAGGAAGGAAATTATTTTTGTTTAGTTGAAAATTCACTAGGGATTTTAGAGATTGACTTGCTTGGTTTGGTTCGGAGTAAAAGAGGGATCTTTGGAGGATTCTTAGCTTGTTTGGGTTGAATGAAAGTTTCTCTTGGACGTATCTTAGAAATTATTATTTTGGTCTTGAATGAAAGTTGCTTTTTTTTTTTTTTTGAAGATTGGCCCATGATATGCCAACAGGGCTGGCCCAAACATTTTAGAGGCCTAAGGTGAAATTTTCAAATGAGGTTTTTATGTTATCACTTAAATAATATTTAACTAGCATTTTATATAATAATTTTTTTAAAATCAATTCTTTTTACTATATGATTTTTTTTTTTTTTTAGAAAATGCTAAAATTATAACAAATTTTACTATAAATTAATATTGTGACGGATGTGATCAGTGACATGAGGCTTACAAAATGCTAGAGAAATTATAAAATTTATAACATGAGAATTACAAAGATATATCACCAATCACAAAAATTTATTCAAAATTCAATAGTTTGTTGAAGTCCACCTATCATTTTCATTGTTACATCAAATTATAAAAGTTATACAGACCATCGCACACCCATAGCGCGGTGGTTACTCTATAAGTATAAGTGCTTATGGGGTGTGGGGTGTGGGGGCAAGAGCTGATGTTCGAATCTCTAGGAAGGAGTGTTATATACATATACACCTAGATAGGCTAGAGTAGAATTTTTATCTTGTATAAAAATAAGTAAATAAATAAAAAGTTATGTAGTAAAATTTATAGTATTTTTAATATTTTCCTATTTGAATTACTTGTGATTAGTAACGTGTCTATTTGTAAGACCTATTTATTTAAATTTGTCTTATCTCTATCTCAAACATTACTTAATTCTTTGGGCCTTTTTAATAGTAAAAAAAAATGTAAACTAAAATTCTTTTAATATCTCCCAAAAATATTTACCAAAAAAAAAAAAAAAAAGATTTTTGCCCCCCCCGCCCCCAAAAAATTTGGGGCCTTTCTCTAGTAGGGGCCCTAGGTAATGGCCCAATTGGCCTAGGCCTAGGGCCGGCCCTGTATGCCAAATTTTGATATGGGTGAATGGGTTGATGATTTTTCTTTTTTTCAAGTTTAGTGAAGTTAATACTGAATTTGTGTTTGAATTTTGTCACATTTCTTATTGTATTGTTTGAAATTTGTTGGTGGGCGATGGATTTAACGAGCTCTGTACCCATATACACATGTCTTGGTCAAAAATTTCATGTAGATTTCTCTATAATCGCGGTGGGAGTTCCTTTTGAACACTTTGTTGCCGATATTCTGTCTCCGAGTTAGGGTTGCCAATTGAGGCCAGGGGACTGTGGCATCGGCTGTTTTAGATTAGGGGATTTTTGAGACTAGGTTATTTGGATAAGGTTGTGTGGGTAATTTTGTCTCACTAGAAATTTTAATCCACAAGTGCCATTCTATGCCACCTGTTTATAATTTTAAAATTAAATTATTTTGGTCCAAGTCAAATACCACATAAGCACTCTATTAAGTTGCTATGGACGTCAACTAACGGTCATAGAAGAAGGATGAAAAGTAGAACGTATTGTAAAGATTAGAGGTAAAGAACAAAAAAATTGAAATTTTAACGACGAAAAATGAACTTTTATAAATGTCAGGGATAAAAATGATAATTTACCTTGAAAATTAAAAAAAAAAAAAATATATATATATATATATATATATATTGGAGTATAAAATAGAACGCTAAGAATTAGATAGAAAATTTTTATTCCATTGAGCTATGATTTTTACTAATTAATTAGAAGAAATTCCTCTTACAGATGAAACAGACAGTACACTCTCCACAGAGCGTACGAGGCTTTATCTGGCTGCGTGGAATGGTGATTGGAATTCTATTGAGGGCATGCTACGCATTCAAAGATGTATTGGTATAAAAGGAGAAACCACTCTTCATATTGCTGCTGCAGCAAAGCAGGAAGAGTTTGTTATTAAATTATTGAAGTGGATGAGAGACAAGAACCTAATGACAGCTGAAAATGTGTCTCTAACAGCTAGAAATGAGATTGGGGCCACTGCCTTGCACTTCGCTGCTGCAGTTGGAAATGTGGAAATTGCCAGGGCGATGCTATTGTGGGATACAAATGGAGACCTGCCCAACATAGCTACTACGGGAGAGAATCCGATGAAACCCATCCTTATGGCTGCTTCTTCGGGACACAATAAAATGGTGGGGCTTCTTTATGGTAAAACTACGATGGTTGGAAATGAAGAGACTGAAATATTTATCACTTGTATTAAGAATAACTCATATGGTAAGAGCATTCCCATCTAGTTTTTTAAAAATAATACCCACTTTACATTCTGAAAAATTACTTAGTTTATTTTACCAACTCATTTAACAATATACCTAACATTATGACATTATCTCATTTCTTATTTTTACATACAACATAATAAAATAATAGAAAGAGAGAGAGCAAGAAGAGGAGATAAGTAAGAGAGAAGAGAGAAGTGAGAATAAAATCTGATTGGCTCTAAATTAGCCTCGGCCTTAAATTTACATCATTGGAGAAGAGCCCAAGTCGTTAAGGTACCAAAATGGCTCTGTCTACACACCTAATTTGCATAATCTAGAATCATGTATTTACCATAGATTTGGTGAGGACCATGCTACCTTGTTCTGTCTACCACTTCAATTTTCTTATAATTTAGACAAATAGTGGTGTAGTTTTGTACGCTTAAAGGTTTGGGCACGAGACCATCAAACCGCCGTCTACTACCACTTGAATTCCTAATTAGACCAATCAGTGTGTGTAGTTTTAACATAGGTTTGGGTCCGAGGACCATTGATACCTGCACATTACCTTGTTTGTAATATTAATCTTGTATCCTGTTCCAGCACTTCCATTCTTCCATTTTTTTGTAAATATTAGATACAATCAGTGTGTGTGTAGTTTTACCATAGGTTTGGTCCGAGGACCATGCAATACCTTGGTTCTGTCTACCACTTCCATTTTTTGTAAATATTAGATACAATCAGTGTGTGTAGTTTTACATAGTTGGGTCCGAGGACCATGCATACCTTGGTTCTGTCTACCACTTCCATTTTTTGTAAATATTAGATACAATCAGTGTGTGTAGTTTTACCATAGGTTTGGGTCGAGGACCATGCAATACCTTGGTTTCTGTCTACCACTTCCATTTTTTGTAAATATTAGATCAATCAGGTGTGTAGTTTTACCTAGTTGGTAGAATGTTTGCTCCCTTTTGAAAGATACATCATGTTTAGTTCCATAGTGGGTCCGGGACCATGCAATACCTTGGTTCTGTCTACCACTTCCATTTTTTTGTAAATATTAGATACAATCAGTGTGTGTAGTTTTCCATAGGTTGGTCCGAGGACCATGCAATACCTGGTTCTGTCTACCACTTCCATTTTTTGTATTTATATATATATGTATTTTTTGTAAGTAGAAGTTTTATCCTCAGATCGCTTACTGGAAATGATTTACTCTTTGCATCAGACCATGATCTTTACACGTGGCGTTAACTCGCCTCCAGCTCGAGGCCCCATCTTTTTCATTTATGACTCGCCCTTCTGTCTGTTCGTATTCCGCGCTCAACGCTCCGGTGCGCGAAACGCGCCTTCATTAATGCCCTCGTAAACTGACACGAGTCCAGCCGTCCGTGGCCTCCTTGGAAATTGGAGATTTCATTACTGATCCGGCTGATAATACCCTTTTCGAATTCTGCACGAATTAATTCTCACCAAACTCTCATCCCCTATATAAACGTAAGTAGATGTTACCCCACAACCCATGAACCTCTCAGCACAAACAGCAAAACACCTTCTTCCAACTCACATGTCCTTTTAATAACCCCGCCGGAATTGTCGCCGGGACTGAAAAGAACCGGTATGCCCGCAGCCCCCACTGGCTTTCGGTGCGGCAGAGTCTAGGCGTAATCCTGATGGTGCCCTTCGAGGTATCCCAGAGGGGTGTTGCTAGAAACCTCATGTCTCTCCTCGGAGCACACCCCGACGAGGAAGGCGCATGAATTCACCTCATGGGCGGTGCTCGAGTGTTGCCGTCTCCAATGGCCAACACTCGAGAGAACGGAGAGAATCGAGGGAACATCATGGGGGAGGATACCCCCGAGCCCCTGCGTCTGCTTCTCTCTCTGTTTCAGCACTGCCCAGCCGAGAGGAGTGGTTGGGGCCTGAGGGCATGATTGTCCTTCACCTCCTCCACCTCGTGTCAAGCTCTCCCATTCTTTTGATGCCAATAAAGGCACGAGTTGACACTTCCCTCCTTCCTGTTCTCCCCGGGGCGGCTTCACCTGGGCCTCTGATTGTAGGAGTAGCTAGGAATAGCAGGTGGCTATTAGCTTGTAAATTTCCTTGTAACACAGGCTTACCTGAGCCTCTGATTGTAATATGTAATTTGTTTATGTTTGAATTAATAATATCAAGATCTTTGTTTTCCTCTTTCGTTTTTTTTTTTTTTTTTTTTTTTTTTTTTTTGCGCAATAAATACTTAAAATTTAGAACTCTTATCTTATTCAATCTACTGCAAAACAAATACTTAGAACTTACAACTTTATTCTCATTCAGTCTACTGAATCAAAGTCTTATAACTTGGAATATTTACCTGGTGCACCGGCCAGCACCTTAATCCTTTCCCACAGACGGCGCCAATTGTAAGGACTCAATTTGAGTTGAATGTTAGGTTCCCGGCCTACAAGCCAAACAATACATAATTTATAGAGAGTGGCTGAAAGGCTTAGGTGCTGGCCGTTGATCACCATGCCAAGCTCCTATTAAAAAATGGCTAAGGTTTTCTTACAGATGAGGGAAAGCTCCTCGGCCTGTGGCCGAGGAGCCTTCTTCTGGCCTTTCCCCCCCCCCCCTCTTTTGGGGTTACTCTCTCTTCTTTTATAGTTTTCATCTTCCTATCTTCTGCTTCCATCTGTTGATCATCTATTCGCTTTTCTTCTGGTTGTCCGTCCCATCAGAGGCCTTATCGGTACTCAAGTGGCTCGCTCTAACCAACGTTATCCTGTCAAAGGGTTACCTCCCCATTAATGCAGCCAGGGGGGTTAGTTGAGTGCATTCAATGCGATAGTGACAATTTACTTTGGGGTTAAACTCTCCCCAAAACCACCCTTGTCAGGCCGAGGACAAGGTATCCTCGGCCTGGTCCTAGGAAAGTAGGCTTCCCCCCCCTTCTCCTCAGAAATAGCTTGCACTCCTCGGCATGGGCCTTGGGCTTGCTATATGATGGGCCGAGGTTATCAGGCCCACGGGCCCCACACAAACATTTGAAAATATATCTATAATAATTTATGATTAAAAAATATTTTTAACTTTTCTCTAGCTAAAATAGAAAGGCAAATGCTCAAGTTAACTTTCCTTCAAAACTTCGTTTTTGTTTGGGATTTTTAACCGAACAAGATTCTCTCAAATTATTTGGGTTGGATGAGAGAGCCATGAAGGAGAACTTTAGTCTCTATGGAGTTTGAAAGGAACTCAACCCAATACTCAAGCTGACTTGATGAATGAAGGTGGAATTGGAAAATTGGGTTCCTGACCAAGAGTGCTGAACAACACTTTGGTCCAAGATATCAGTGCTGAACGACACTAATGACAATTCGACACAAAAGCTCTAACTTAAAGTGCTGTGTGCCGATCAACCTATCTCGTTCTGTATTCCTACAACACCTCCTTGATAGTTTCTAATATGTGTTGGCAAGTTGGGAACACTGTTTTGATGGTTGGAATTGAGTTCTCATGTATAGGGATAATTTGGTCCATTTGGGAAGTTAGTTAGGATAAATAGTTGCATGGTTATTTAGCATAAGCAAGGGATTAGTTTTTCAACATATAGAACAACTTGTATGAAGGCTGTTAGTCTTTCAACCTCAGGTACTTGGTTTCATAATTTAATGCTTTGCTAGTCAATCTATAAGGAATTTCTTTTCATGTATATTAGTAGTGAATCTTGGTTCTTGATTAATGAATGAATGAGGATGAGTTGTAACCATTGATTAATGAATGAGGATGAGTTGTAACCATTGTTAGTAATTGTCTTTATTCAATGGTTGTTAGGATGCACTTCATATTATATGTTTTTTTTTTGGTAATCAAAGGATTTGGTACTGATTTGTACCCAACATGGCATCATCTAATAACTTGTTCATGAAAAAAGAAAGCCAATCAATCTTCCTATTAGTCAAGAATATTGTGTTTCAATA
This sequence comes from Quercus suber, assembly GCF_002906115.3. Taxonomy (NCBI): domain Eukaryota; kingdom Viridiplantae; phylum Streptophyta; class Magnoliopsida; order Fagales; family Fagaceae; genus Quercus; species Quercus suber. The sequence goes on from NW_027069888.1 coordinate 624,786, forward strand.
TTATTACCTTCACAATTTTGATTAAATCAACCTCTTTTACTTGTGGTAAGCAAAAAACCAATCTTCTTTTATTTGTGGTAAGCAAAAAATATTTTAAAAAAAAAAGAAAAAAAGAAAAAAAAAAAGACCGTGATGTACTTCTTCAAAAGTAGATTTTCAATTGACTCACATGGCAATGGCATGGAATGGCTTTTTTTTTTTCCTTCATAATTTTGAATAACATGAAAAATTCTCTACCGAATAAAGAATATAACTAAATAGTGCTAGGAGTTTGGTAATATTCTCCTCATTAATACTGAATCGCACCATTTCTTTTTTTTTTTTTTTTTTTTTGTTTTTTTTTTTTTTTTTGTTTTTTGTTTTTTGAGAATCCGCACCATTTCATTTACATCTTTACTTATGAGTTTTAAGTATTCTTTTTTATATTCAATTTGAAGTAATTAAGCAGTTTAAAGATCAATTCAAATGTCTTATATATAATCATGTTTATATATATAATATATATATAATCTATATTTGAATAAATGTCATAAACAACAATGTTCTATTATTTCAATATTCAGTAGATTGATGTGCATGAAATATAGATAATAACAAACTCTCATATATACATATTTGACCTTACTTTATGTTATTTTGTGACTAATTATATATTATAGTTGTGTTATAGGTAAGGCATTTACATGCAAAGTGGGGGCTATGCCAATTGCTAAGCCAACTTGAAGAACCTGGAAAGCATGAAGAAAAAGTATAAAAAAGAAAAAAAGAAAAAAAAAAGGAAATATATAGTTTGCTTTAGTAGGAGATGTACAACGGGCTTGATTGCATGTTTGACATGGGCCACCTTATTTCTTCACCAAAACACGAACTTGGGATGGGAGTTCTTACTTTTGGGCAATCCTAGGATTTTACTAATTACTAGTAAGGCTTTAGGTCAGCCGCATGTGATGGATTACAAATGAGCAAATCAAAGCAATGGTAAGTAGGCTAATTCGATTTGTATTAGGAGTGGCTTCTCATATACAAACCTCTTGTCAATTTGTAAAACTGTGGAGAGAAAATAGAGGCTAGGGATGAAGGTGTAGCACGTCGAGGCGGCCGCGTGTGGCTTTTTTGTAACTTTTCTCCATGTTTACATTATGATGATTCCTTTCTCTATTTTATTTGTGTTTTATTTTAATTACTATGAGTAACTAAATTTTCAATCAAGTTATGAAAGCACTCTTTTTTTTTTCAAAAAAAAAAAAAAATTATCAAGCTGAAACATTCATTTTCAAAAGCAATTATCAAAACCAAGTCAAATTCCACTTTCAAAAAGCAATATAGGTCCAAAAAAACTCAATGAATCCATCAAAAAGCTCAAAATTCAAATGCCATGCAAGTGTTTTGAACACAAACTCAAAATCTACGAATCTAAAACAAAACGAAACAGCAAAACTCAACAGAATGAGAAAATTCAACCTGGACAGATCTCATATGTCCATTCAATCAATTATAGCAACCATTTTAATCATATGCATGAAAAAGCAATCAAAACTCAAAAAACCCTAACTGATCAATTCTCATCATATAAAAAAATCCAAAATTTAAGAAAAATGGATGAAATTGAATCAAAACGAGAAAAGAGAATGGATCTAGATCTAGAAATTGAACTCAAAGAACCTAATGAATGTGTTTTCAACTTAAGATTTCAGTTAAAAAATGTGTGTAACAAACACTACAAAAAAAAGGGGTAAAATACTATTTTTGGTCTCTAAACTTTGTCAAAAGTTTCTTTTTCANTGTGAGGTGTTGGGGGGGGGGGCAAAGGCTGGGGTTCAAGTCTCTCGAAGGGAGCTTTACACACATATACACTTAGATTAAGTTATAGTAGAATTTCTATCTTGTAAAAAAGAAAAAGTCATGACTTAAAGTTACATTTTAATATTGAGAATTATTTGTTTTTTCATGGAAAATGTGTTATTATTTTTATCGAGTCCATTTGAACTTAAAATTATGTTGATATTTATTTGTTTATTTATTTTTGAGAAAAAACATTTATTTGGTTCAGGTACATCTCATTGAACATAGACTACTGGATGTGTATAATTTCTTGAAATCCAAGAAAATTTCCTTTATATGTCATCTTTATCTCATCAGCATTAAGTAATTACTATGATAATGCACCTGGCAATTCATGATAGATCAAGAGTCCAACTGGCACATATGGGGTGAGATGAATACTTCACCGTCCTTATCAATTTTTTTTTTTTTAAATGTCACCATCTCAAGCTCTTCAAAGATTGTAACAAGGCAGGGCAGTGTTCTTATTTACTACTAATTTAATTATACTAGTTCTGCACGTGCAATGAATTTTTATTTTTATTTTTATTTTTATTTTGAGTTTAATGTAACTTTTTAAATTTGAATTTATCTATTATTAGTGAAGTTACAGAGGAATGAATTTTTAAGAAACTAAAATTTAAGATTTGAAAATAAGTAATCTATTGCATTTAGTGTGTGTTAGTTTAAAAAAAAATATATATATCACAGGTGTGTGAAATATATTCAAATATAGAGTAATAATTTTTTTAAAAAAAGTTTATATTCAAAACTTCATCAATAAGCACCTTCTCCACAACCAGACCACCTCTAACAAGAACAGGAACGCAGGTTTCCTCCTTATCCAACTCCAAAAATCTTCCAATGATCATGTTTTCTCAAAGCTTCAATATGAATCTCTTGAAATATTGTCAACACAAGCTGTTCCTTCACAGTATTTTGGTATTCCTAACCATGCAGCTATTAACATAGTGAGCTCAATTAATGGTCTCGTTTGTCTGGATCTTAATGTTCGTGGCTTAGATATTGTTCTATGGAATCCAGCAACAAATGAAACAAAAGTTGTTCCCAAGTCCGGTATATCCTACCCCCAAGGTAGAGCCTTAAGTAGAGATATTGGGTTTGGTTTCGACTTCAAAACTAATGACTACAAGGTGGTCAACCTGTTAGAAACCTATGACCCAGATCCTGAATTGTATTTCTATGATATAAATTTTTTTTATGCAGCTGAGGTATATTGCTTAAGTACTGGTTCATGGAGAACAGTTAGTACTTCTGCGCCCAGTCATTTTATAAACTGTAGTTATATTAGGACATACACGAAAGGGATGTTTTCTTGGAGTGCAAGTATTGGTGATGACCCTGATTTCTTTCCGGGCATTTTATCATTTGATATGAGCAATGAGGCATTCCTAACAACAACATTACCAGATAGTGATTTGGAGGATCCCAATGGTACTTGGAGAATTTTTTTTGTGCTTAATGAATTGGTTTCTCTAGTTACTTTTGGTAAAGATAGAGAACGATTGGTGAATTGTTTTTATATTTGGTCACTGCTTGAATTTGGTGTTAAGGAGTCTTGGACTAAGCTATTCACTATTGGACCTCTTATGGGAATTAAAAAACCACTAGGATTTTGGAAGAATGAAAGCTTGTTTTTGAGAAATAATGAGAGGCAATTGCTCTTGTATGATCCCTCGGCCCAAAAAATGACTAATCTTCAAGTTGATGGACGACCAACGCAGATGATTACTTATGTTGAGAGCATAATTTCTCTCAAAGGAGGAAATGAGCTTGAGGAACAAGGCAATTCTTAAAAATGGTTCAATACTCATCTATATCTCTGCTGTAAGTGTTTGCAAGCAACACACATAATTGTTTACCATATTTTTCTAATAAAGTGTTAATGTTTCCAAGTGATGTCTTTCTTTTCTTCTTCTTCTTTTTTTTTTTTTTTTTTGGGGAAGTAAGTGATGTGTTTTTTGACTGGTATTTTATATCCTTATTTTTATTGAAATAACCAACAACCACAAGCAAGGGGGGAAATAATTTTATGTTTAAGAAAGCATTCATGAAAAAAGAGGGTTCTTGACAGAATTTTTTTTTTTAACACAGTACTTTTCCAATTTATACTGCCTCATCTCTCCCAAAAAACAATGTAAATATTCTACCTCATTACACAAATCATGCTCCAGCCACCAAATCAAGATATTTCTTTTGTACCTCCTATCGTTGTATGTCTCAATTATTTTATAGTTTATCAAAAATCAAGAAATATTTAGCATCAAAATCATTTTAAAAAGAGGGAAAAGAAAAGGAATTTGCACTCGAATCATTAATTAGTCTATGAAGAAAAAAAATCAAATAGGCAGTTAGCAAAACCACCAAAATGCACGTGTTCAAAACACCTAAACATGCCATTTGAAAGCAAAACAACCAAGAACAAAGGGGAAATAAAGAGATCAAAAAGGAAAATGTGAATAGTTTTGAGGAAGATGTTTGTAGCAAATCTAAATTTAAAAAAAAAAAAAAAAAATAGAAAGCTACACCATCTGCCAAGAGTTGAATATGAAGAATATGTGTGCTTTATTTAAGCAGCATTCTTCTCATATGCTTGTTCTTTTCATACACCATTGAACTTAAGGTAACTAACAATAAGAGTAGTGCTAAGATTCCTGATCGGTATTTTACTATTTTGTATTGGATATTTAGCATAAGCAGGTGAGGATAAGACCATATATTATCAAATCCTTAAACAATCATTATGAATAAGTGTTCTTTGCTAACAGAAATTTTATTGTATAAGAGAATCATATACCCAAACCCAACCCGAAATTGAAATCAATTCAATAATACCTAAGCCTAAATCATGTTAAAGGGAGTGTTTTGGAGTTTTGATTTTTGATTCCCCTAAAAGAAATAAAATTGTGTTTTAATCTATTGAATTGTTTCGAACTTTTAAGATTTTTTAAATCTTTATTTTATTTTTGCCTTATGGACAATAAGTAACATATATGTTTACATATCATAGAGCAAACACTATATGTTTAAAACACTCATATCTATCAAAAACAAATATATATCCACGCCATAGAACTAAACTCCTCTGCTTGTTATGCTTTTTTCAAATTGGCCGCTATAATATTGTTAGATTGTGTGGAACAATTAAACATCCACTTGAATTCTCTTAATTCTAATTTGCTTCTTTCCTGATTTTGTTGATCAATTTACGCCAAATAAAAATTTACTTTAAAAAAAGTACATAATATTTTTGGAAATTTAATTTTTGACTTTTCTTAGAAGAATTTATTTTAAGATATTCAAAATAAAATAGAGACCTAATAATTTGGACTTAAGAGTGTTTATGTGTAGTATATAAAAGTAACAAATCAAGAATATTGTTATTAAGAGAATGTTAAGCCAAAAAATGCCAACAATATCAAGCTTATTCTCATACAATAGTTGCTGGAGTGATTGGAATTGCGATTCCACTCATACAATTTACAAAACCATTTGAGCTACAAAAAATTCCACTTGTAAATTTTCAATTCCAATTTTGCGTGAAGTGGCTTCTTATAATTTCTACTTTCTTTACCTTCAACATTCTTACACAGAAATTATGCTGCAGAATATAATAATTATGTATATAAATATACTGCAACTTGTGGAATCATGGGGTTTGCACAAAAATAAATTTATGTCAAAGGCGGTGTACATTTCTCAGTTTCTGGGCTTCGAACACAAAAATATTTGAATCCACATGTGGGTGCACAGATTGACGAGTGTCCAAGACAAGTCAAGCCAAACCAAACTAAACCAAAGTAGTGGCTATATACCCATGAGTCGTGATGAAGTAAGCACTATGCAAAAAGATGACACACAGTTGATGTGGACAGCCATGTTTTCCTCTTCACCTTTTCATTCTATGATCGATGAATCAAATTCTGGTGATTCACCATACAAGTTGGTGCTCACTCTACACGGCCATGTTGAGGAGAATATTATCTGTAATCAGTTTGCCCAAAAAGTAAAAAGTTGAAGAAATTAGATTTTATGATCAACTTTGATAAGCATAACTAAGAGGTAATTAAAATTGGTCAAAAAGGTCAAAGATCAAATAACTAAGAGCACTAGATTTAGCAAAAGTCTAATAAATAAATAAATATATATATATATATATATATATAATTTTTGGGTAATTATAGATTTACATTGTATTAGCAATGTAAATCTTATATTGTAAACTAAAAAAAATATGTATAACACTGTACATGTTTATTTAGTCTATAATGTATGAATCAATCTTACATTGTAAGAACAAAAATATACAATGTAAACTAAAATTTTCATATCTCTTTTAAACTTGATATGAAACAAATTGTAGGGCATAATGAAAGATCTGTCCCATTTTTCATATGTATACATGTAAATGAGCAAAGTTTAGAAGACAAAAATAAACTTTATGCTTGTCTTGTTGGCAAAGAAGGCAAGTTCAAGCTCAACTCTAGACTTAATAAGTCAAATTCAAATAGAATAATGTGTTTGTGAACAATATTGTGAGTATAGGACTTGATTTAAATATATATTGTAGGGGTAAGAGCCCAAATTTGTATATTGGGCCTTGGGCCTTGGCCGAGAACGTTGGTTGGTCTGAGGACCAATAAACAGTAGTGAGGGTATCAAGTTCAGAATCCCATGAGTAAGATGCAAGCAAAGAGGCTGGGGAAGGTGGTTCGAGGAGGAGTATCTCCTTGGATGAACAGAGCACAGACCAAAAGTATATCCTGTAGATTAGAGTGGCCTTCCAAGAGGTTCTACTGATAGAGACGTGTATTACAAACATACAAGAGGGATGAGGGCTCAGAGGTATCAAGGGAAAAGCAACTGCCACCACATTGAATGCTCTGCAGCTAACTTTCTGGCCCCATTTATATGAAGAAGACCCCTGAACAAGGCTGCCTAGGCTATCCTAACTCACAGAAGGCCAGAGAGGGTATCTGATGAGACAAGTACTTAAATAGTGGCCTGGATAATCAACAAATAGAGGGCCAAGATCATGAAAAGAGGGATATATAATGCAAGGGACCCTGGGAGAAGGGGGGACTGAAAAAAAGAGAGAAAAAAGACTGTAGCAATCAAAATTGTTTTAATAATCTGTTCAATTGGTTTATATTAGAACTTACCTCCAAACGATAACAACGGATTGCTAGAAAAAAGCTTAGACGTGATTGAAGAAAGGAGAGAAAATGCAATGGTCCAATTGGCGTATTACTAAGACAAGCTCAAGCAAGGTTATGATGCCAATGCGAAGCTGAGTCCGTTAGCTCCTGGAGATTTGATGTTGAGAAAGGTTCTAGGTATTGCAAAGAACCCAACATGGGGAAAGCTGGGGCCTAACTGGGAGGGGCCATATCGCATCACCATGGTGGCAGGTATAGGAGCGTACTTCCTCAAAGACCTAGATGAACATGTAATACCACGCCCTTAGAATGTAAACAACCTAAAAATGTATTATTATTAATGAAAGTTTCCTTTGACATATGCTCATCTATTGTGTAAATACATCGTACTTCTCGTTAGTATCTTTCTAAGTGTTTAAACAGAACCTTAGTCATGCCTGACTCTTCGGACCACATGCTTTGGGGAAATTAACACTCTATGACATCTTTCTAAATGTTTAAACAGAATCTTAGTCATGCCTGGCTCCTTGGACCACATGCTTTGAGGAAATTAACACTCTATGACATCTTTCTAAGTATTTAAATAGAACCTTAGTCATACCTGGCTCCTCGGACCACATGCTTTGGGAAAATTAACACTCTATGACATCTTTCTAAGTGTTTAAACAGAACCTTACCACATGCTTTGGGGAAATTAACACTCTATGACATCCTTCTAAGTGTTTAAACAGAACCTTAGTTATGCCTAGCTCCTCGGACCACATGTTTTAGGGAAATTAACACTCTATGACATCATTCTAAGTGTTTGAACAGAACCTTAGTCATGCCTGGCTCCTCGGACCACATACTTTGAGGAAATTAACACTCTATGACATCTTTCTAAGTGTTTAAACAGAACCTTAGCCATGTCTGGCTCCTCAAACCACATGCTTTGGGGAAATTAACACTATGAAATCTTTTCAAGTGATTAAACAGAACCTTAGACATGCCTGGCTCCTTGGACTACATGCTTTGGGAAAATTGGCACTTCAAGACATCTACTCATTCTATCTAAGTATTAAATAGAACCCTAGTCATGCCTGGCTCCACAGACCACATGCTTTGAGTAAATTAATATTTAGTGACATCTACTCATCTTTCCCAAGTGACAAAACAGATTCAAGATTATACCCAAGTCCTCGGATTGATGGCTTTGAGTAAGTTGAAGTTCTTATTTATTTATCTAAGTAATGAGCGGGATGAAGGTTGTATGCCCTTTTATTTTTTACAAAGTATATATTTATCTTCATTAGATTCAGCCTTCATTGCTGGTACTTGATCAAATTACTTAAATTGCTGGCAGCATATTATTGTTAATTTTTATTAAGGACAGAGTAGTAGTAGTTCAATGCTATTTGAAACAGTGATAAACTCCCAAGCACATAAGGTAAAGGTACAAGAAATAAAAAAGAAAAACATTTTCATTAAACAAAAGAGGGAGTACATTGCCTCTAGTGACAGAATGCCACTACAAAATAAAAATAAAAATAAAAATAAAAAACCTACAAGATAAGTCCCAAGTGCTACTTCTTGGCCTTGGGGGGGTCATCTTTTTGGCTCGGCTGGGAGGCAAGGACATCCTTGTTCTGAGGATCAGTCTCTTTAGTCTTGGCCTCTGTCTCCTTGGATTTGGCCTTAGTAGTATCCTTGGCCTGAGGATCAGTCTTTTTAGTCTTGGCCTATGTCTCATTGGCTTTGGTCTTAGCAGCATCCTTGTCCTGAGAATCAATATCTTTGGTCTTGGCCTCTGTCTCCTTTGCTTTGGCCTTAGCAGCATCCTTGGCCTCTGAGGAGGGCTTAATCCCCTTACCCTTACCATCATCTTTGGCCCCCTCAACCCCTTGGCCTTGACCACCAGCTTGGTTGGGCCCTTTCGAAGCCTCAGGGAGGGGGAGAGCAGCCTGGGTACTCAGGGGCTACCCTGAAGACTCAGGAGCATTGGTAGAGAGAGATGGGAGGGCAGCTGGGATTTCACAGATCTTGGGGGAGTAGTATACCCTCCTCGGTTGCCTCCACTCGGAGTCTATAGGAACTCCTGCAACGTTAAGGGCTTCAGCCCATGTTGCGTCACAATAATCCCGGCATACCTCGGCTAGCTCCTTAGTAAGCCTGGCTTAGGTTTCTTCCACGTTGAGGGCGTAGGATGCTTGCTTCTCAACCTTTGCTGCCTCCTTGGCCAACTGAGTTGCCTCTTTAGCCTTCAGCAGTTCTGCCTTCAGCTCTAGCACAAGTTGCCTTGAGGTGGCTAACTCTATCCCCGTCTGATAAAGTAACTTGCGCTGGTCCTCAGCTTGAGTCTCGAGACTCTTTAATCCTGCCTCAGCACTCTTTCTGTCCCTCTCCTCGGTAGTCAACTTGGAGAGCAGCTCATTATTTTCCTCCTTCGCAGCCCCCAAGGCCTTTTCAGTCTTAAGGCGAAGGTGAACCTCGTTCTTAACATCATTTCGGGCCTTCTTGACCCATTCCTTGGCCACAAAGACCTCCTGGGTGATCTGCAAAAAAACAATATAGCAACCCCATGTGAACAAAAGAGAAAGAAAAGACTCATTAGTACTTAAGTAAGTAAAAAGTGTGTGGCTGTGAACTTACCATGGCAAGGTCCCTTTTTAGGGACATGAAGAGGTCTTGTTGCTTTAGCTTTCTCACAGCATCCATGTCCTTGGGTAAAAGAAGTGGCTACTCCAAGGCTTTAGCTATGTATGCAGAATGTCCCCTTTGGAAGTCCCTGACTGAAGCGTTCCCGGAGATGGCAGCCCTATACACCTTTAGCCGAGGAGACTAAGTGCAGCGTTGAAGGCATACATCAGCCATAACTTGCTCCTCTCAGCTGTCCACAGAAGTGGCCCTCTTGTCCCTAGGGTCTTGGGCCGTTTTCTGTTGCTTAGTACCCTTCTGAGGGGCCACCTTCCCTTCCTCAAGCTCCTACACTGATATCTTTTTCTTTAGATTTAGGATAACGTGCAATCCGAGGTCAATAGGGAGTAAAGGGGGAGGAGGGGGAAGAGTGGGAGGAACTTGGGACTTGGGGACTTCTTTTGAAGTTGACCCCTTGTTCCTTGCAGCTATGAGCTCTCTTAGGCTTTTGTTCCCCCGGTTTAAGGCCATCTCATCTTCCTTTTCTTCTGAGGTATTGTCTGGACAGGCAATCACAAGAATTGGGGCGTGAACACCTAAGTGCCTATTAGGCTTGTCCTTGGCGTTTGAGATGTTAACTACTTGGGCCTCTGAAGTCTCCTCTTCTTCAAAGCGAAATTTGTCTATCTCCTCCTCAAGTGATAAGCGTGAAATGGTAATCTCCTCCTCTGGTGCTGCTGCTGCTTCACGCAGAACCCATTGGAGTGGCAGTACGACTGGTGGAAGGTCTTCTTGAGCTAGGAAGTTTGGGCATGACATGTCAATTCGACCCAACCGCAGGTCACCTGCTCTTATGGCATGGCCTATTTCTTTATATATCTCCGAGATGGGCTCAAAGTCCAGGATCAAGTGGATAGCTCGCAATTGCCTATCTTTGTTTACAAAGATCTCGGACCTCAACAAATAGTTAAGAGCTGTAACATTGGTCAAACTGAGCCTGGGCGTTACATGCCTCCTGTTTGCAAAAATAGCCGAGAAGCAAAACATGGTTAGAAAGTTAGAATCCATCATTAACAAAGGCAAAACGAAAAAGAAATAATAATATAGTTAGGGTCAAAGATCTAAATCTCTTGCTAAGGGACCTAAACCTAGGGTACCCTACCTAGATCTCCCTCCCGAGTTGGGCAATGAAGGTCATCGTGCCATTCCCCGGAGGTGATCAGGTAGTCATCCTTCATGCCTTTGTTAGACTTAGGAAGACACGATATCAGTCTAATAATGTCGGACCGAAACTTGAGGTAATATCCCACACCTTTGAGCTTGTGGCACTCATACATATGAACGACATCATACCATGTGAGTCTCAAGCCCATTTGCTTGTTGAGAGAGTTTACGCTACCCAAAACCCTAAATAGGTTAGGGACGCATTGATGGGGAGTTAACCTATGGTTGATCAGATAGTTTCAGATCACCCCACCCATGGGGAGTGTCATCCCTCCTTCTCTGAAAGCGATCATAGGAATAACAACCTCTCCTACCTCCCTGTGTGTGACTATTTGGTCTGAAGCACAATAATATAGGGCTACTCCTTGCAGAATGTGATACTTAGCTCTAAAACCCTCCATACCGGCTTCAGAGTCTACGTGGTGCTTAAACCTACCTATTTGTTCAAACTAAAGGGAAAGGGATGAAATTTTTAAGAAAAGGAAGTAAAGAATGGAAGGCCGAGAAGATCGGCCGAGGAGAAAATAACCTAGAAAAAAGGAGACTTACAAGAGTAAGGACGTCGGTTGCTTTTGATACTTCTTGAAGGTTTGAATTTTTCGGAGGAAAAGACTTGGAGACTTTAGGAGTTTAGGAAGCCTTGAAGGTTTGAGAGCTGGGAATCTCTAGAGAGCTTGAAGACTTGTGAAATAAGGGAAAATGATTTCCCCGGGTCCCTTGTATAGGGGATGGAGTTGAGTGGGAATTATCCTGCTCAAAATTCAAGGAGAAATGTCCACTATAGGATCTGTGTCTCACTGTTGGATGCGAGGAACAAAGCGCTGACTGGAGCAATTAATGATGCGTCGCGGGCTACAAAGCGTCAGTGACGGTTAAGGGGCGCGCAAAACGGTACACCCACACGTGTAAACTAAAGGAGTGAATGGCCTTGGCTCTTAAGAATCAAAACCCCACTTTTTCTCTTCGGATAAGAGGGGAAAAACCAAAGTTTTGAAGGGCTATTGTAGAGTTAAGGACCGAAATTTGTATATTGGGCCTTGGGCCTTGGCTGAGGATGTTGGTTGGTCCGAGGACAAATAAACAGTAGTAAGGGTATCAAGCCCAGAATCCCATGAGTCAGATGCAAGCAGAAAGACTGGGGAAGGTGGTTCGAGGAGGAGTATCTCCTCAAATGAATGGAGCACAGATCAAAAGTATATCCTGTCGATCAGAGTGGCCTTTCAGGAGGTTCTACTAACAAAGGCGTGTATTACAAACATACAAGAGGGATGGGGGCTCAGAGATATCAAGGGTAAAGCAGCTGCCATAGCATTGAATACTCTGCAGCTAACTTTTTAGCCGCATTTATGTAGAGAAGACCCCTGAACAGTGTTGCCTAGGCTATCCTAACTCACAGAAGGCCAGACAGGGTGTCCGATGGGACAAGCACTCAAGTAGTGGCCTGGATGATCAACAAATGGAGGGCTAAGATCGTAAAAAGAGGGATATATAATGCAAGGGACCCCAGGAGAAGGGGAGACTGAAAAAAAGAGAGAAAAAAGACTGTAGCAATCAAAATTGTTTTAATAATCTGTTCAATTGGTTTATATTAGAACTTACCTCCTCAGACCGTGCCGAGAGTGAATTTATTTGGATCAATCCTTCTTACTTTCATTTGATTGTTTTCTAAACCCATTCTAGCCGTTGTCCAATTCATTATGGCCTAGTTCTCCAACCCACTTTCAACACTGTAATTCCACTCTTAATTGCATCAGCCACCAAAAGCAGCTTAAAAACAACACGGTAATTCCTTTATGATCCAAACAACACATTCTAGGCAATCTTTTGTGTGAGTTGCCGTTTAAAATCCCAATCTCTTTAGAAAAGTCTAGGATCATAAATTTTTTTCACAATTTTTTGCCACAACTGTGATATGGCAGAGTGTAATTGGTAAAAAAATAAAATGGTGAGTCCATGTGCAAGTGATAATTAACAACTCACAGTTTACCATGTCAAAGTTGTGACAAAAAATTATAAAATAATTTGTGGTCTTAAGCGTCTGTTTGGATACCGTTTATTTTGCGGAAACTGAAAACTTACTATTGAAAATACTGTAGATAAAGGTAAAAGTTAGCTGAAATAGTACAGTGGGGCCCATGAATAGTACCAAAAAGTGTAGTGGGACCCATAAATAAGTAGCAAAAATAAGCTGAATAGTGAAATAATTTTCATTTTTCATTGGTATCCAAACAGAGGCTAAATTTACTAAATTTCTTTTGAGAAGTTAATTGCCCATGAACACGTGGTCATAGGATTCACTACAAAAACATGGCTATAGCTCCTAAAAATGTGGCTATGGGTTAATTCAGTCTATAGCTGCATTTTTTATACCAGCGTTTTCAGCCGTTGCCTAAAACCTATAACTATAGGGCTGACAGGTCTATAGCTGCGTTTTTGCAAACGTGGCTATAGGTCAAGACCTATAGCCGTGTTTTTAAAAACGCAGTTATAGGACATATTTTTGCCGCGTTCTATAAGGGATAGCTATAGCTGCGTTTTAAAAACGTGGCTATAGGTCTTATCTTTAGGTAGCTTTTTTAAGCCGCGGCTATAGGGTGTACATTAGCCGCATTTATTAAACGCAGCTCTAGATCCTTAGCTTGCAACCACATTTTAAAAATGAGGCTATAGCATTTTTGTTTTTGTTTTTGTTTTTTTTTTTTTAATTATTTGGCTATAGCCATATTTTTAAAACGCGGCTATAGTTTTTTTTTTTTCTTCCTAGGAAAATGGCAAATGCCTGTCTACAAACACGACTATATTCAACCTGTCTACGAAATCATCAACCTTTCTACGAAATCACAATAAAGAAACTACTCAATAAAAGTAATAATTATTGAGTAGAATTTAATTCCAATAGATAGAATAAATTTAATTCCAGCAAGATAGTATTTTTTTTCTTTCTTAACTTACAAAGGAATATTCCTAAAATCAAAAGATTTTAGTAAGTTTAATGGAGAGTAACAAAATGGGACTATTTGCTCATTTCTAAAATATAGAAGAGGTCATTATTTGGTTTCAAAATTATGAGAAAAATTGTGAATTACCTCTCAAATATAAAGAGAGGACAAATGCATTTTTTTTCCATTAAAAAAAAAATATGAGATGCATTACTAGATTAATATGGTAGAGTAGTTGGGACAATATTGTTTTCAGTACTCCCTAAATAAAGAAGGTTAATTTTATTTATTTAGGATTGTTAAAAAAAAAAACTTTTGTAATCAACAGAGAATTGTACCACACATATATTCAATACAAATTTGCATTTGTGACACTATTTTACTTGTTTGACTTATTTCGAACCGAGAAATTTAGTCGTCCACATATTCTGGCACACCGTGTGGTTCCATGCTTCTTCAGATTTTGTTGGCCAGGACATCCAAGTCCAGCAGAGACGCTGGTTCCTAATCTTAGGTCTCCCGTAGTCTCTTTCCAATTGTTTGGCCTTCCAATAGAAGCGGTGGTTCGGAACAAACAACAACTTGGCTGGTTTTTAAGACCAGAATCACAAGTTAGCTCCATCTTTCACTTTGTTGTGCTTTCCCAATAAGTGTCAATAGGTGAAGATGATAAAAAGTGTTGGGGTATCCTACAAATTGTCTTTCATCCAACACTTGAAACGACCTCCGGGGCACCAGCTCATCAGAGTTCAGCATTTGGGGCTGGTAAAGGGTTGCCAAAGCCATATTCCATGTTCCCATCAGCGTGGAATCCAGAGGTCGTCGTTGCTGGTACCTCAAAACACACTTTCTGGAATTACTCCAACTTAAATTCAACTTGAAGTATTTCAGAATGCACTTTTCTGAAATTACTTCAACTTAACGTCTGTCAGTTTGGTCCAATCACGCATGCACATTCTACGACTCACTGTCAGACCACATGCAAACATACAGCCATTCCATTTTCAAAGGTGTATCTCCCAGAAACACCTACACCAGAGGGTTCCTGACATACAGGATCAGAACCATGGTGGCGTATGTTTCACCCATTCGCTTTGCTTCATCCCCGTCTTCTTCACCACCACCACCGTCACTTCAGAATCTATAAGCTTCTGAAATTACTTCAATCCGGGTAAAACGATGACGCAAGCGCACTCAATCACTTTCCCACATGGCCTCGCCGTAATCCAAAGTATACTCTTCTGATATAACTTCACCAGCGGTTCTTAAAAGCACGAGGCTAGCCCCATGACTTTGCATGCTGTACCCAGCCACCATCCTCGCGTCTTCCCCATCTTCTACACCATGTGATCGTCGCCAACGATCCAAAAACACTCTTCTGAAGTTACTTCAACTTAACCTCTGCTAAGAAAGCTTGGTCATGCAAGTACATTCAAATACTCGCAGATCTCTTTTCGGCCTCATCAAAACCTTTCATATGGGTAGGTCTACTCCTCGAAAATTATCTCATCCTTCTGAAAGCTCCGCCACCTTCAATTACTTCATTTGAAGAGCCAAGAGTAAAAGTTTGTTTTCGAAACTCGTTCTCACACCACACTCTGAAACTGTGTGTGTGAACGAGTCTCGAGGGGGCATTTGTAGAGAGGGAAAATTCCCGACCTATCACAAGCTGACACATCACACTACCAAGACCACAAAATGCAGCCAATTACAGAGCACCACATGCTGCTGTTAGGTTTTACCATTGCTATTCAGAAGCCAATAGAAATTCGCCAAGTGTCATGCAAGAACCAATCATGCATCATCGCACATGTAAGCAATGACATAATCAGCTTCGCACGTGTAAGCGATGACACAATCATTCCAACATGTGCAGGCGATGACATAAGCGGACCAATCAAGCTCTGCCACGTGTCACCAATCAGACTCCGCCACGTGTCGCTTACCTACCCCAAAACTCCTATAAATAGAAGCCTTCCTAAGCCATTTAGGAAGGACCAGGCCATTGGAAGCACTCAGAAGTCCAGAAGCTCTGCCGGAATCAAGGTCTAAAGCCTCCAAGAACTTCAAGAACTTCAACTTCAAATACGAAGAACATTCGAAGGAAAATCATCCAAATCATCTGCCTAGATCCAAAAGTCTGCGAGAATCAAGCCTAAAGTGTCCGAAAACATCAACAAATCACAAATCAGTGAAGCTCTACGGATTCAAGCCTCTAAAGCCCCGAAGAACTTCCACCACAAACCTTTGAATACAAAGAACATTCGAAGAGGAATCATCCAAATCGTATTCCTAGATCTCAAAGTTCACTGGAATCAAGCTCAAAAGCCTCCAGAAACATCACAAACCACAAATCAATGAAGCTCTACGGATTCAAGCCTCTAAAGCCCCGAAGAACTTCCACCACAAACCTTCGAAGACGAAGAACACATCAAGAACACGAAGAACACACGAAGAACGTGAAGAACAAGGGATTTCTAACAAGCTTATAGCTAGAGATTCATTGTAATTCTGTTTTAGCAATCTTCGATCCATCCCTCAACCAAATTGAAGGATACTTTGTGTTTAAGTCAAAATCACATTACCACAAATTCAATTAACAAAGTCTTGCAAGGAGATCGAATCAGAGGATCACTCTTTTGTAATTACAGAGAATTGTACCACACATTCATCAATACAAATTTACATTTGTGACACTATTTTACTTGTTTGACTTATTTCGAACCGAGAAATTTAGTCGTCCACACTATCAAAAACAAATATATATCCACGCCATAGAACTAAACACCTCTGCTTGTTATGCTTTTTTGAAATTGGCCACTATAATATTGTTAGATTGTGTGGAACAATTAAACATCCACTTGAATTCTCTTAAATCTAATTTGCTTCTTTCCTGATTTTGTTAATCAATTTAGGCCAAATAAAAATTTACTTTAAAAAAAGTTAATAATATTTTCGGAAATTTATTTTTTGACTTTTCTTAGAAGAATTTATATTAAGATATTCCAAAATAAAATAGAGACCTAATAATTTGGACTTAAGAGTGTTTATGTGTAGTATATAAAAGTAACAAATCAAGAATATTGTCATTAAGAGAATGTTAAGCCAAAAAATGCCAACAATATCATGCTTATTCTCATACAATAGTTGCCGGAGTGATTGGAATTGCGATTCCACTCATACAAAACCATTTGAGCTACAAAAAATTCCACTAGTAAATTTTCAATTCCAATTTTGCGTGAAGTGGCTTCTTACAATTTCAACTTTCTTTACCTTCAACGTTCTTACACAGAAATTATGCTACGGAATATAATAATTATGTATATAAATATACTGCAAATTGTGGAATCATGGTGGTTTGCACAAAAATAAATTTATGTCAAAGGCGGTGTACATTTCTCAGTTTCTGGGCTTCGAACACAAAAATAATTGAATCCACATGTGGGTGCACAGATTGGTAAGTGTCCAAGACAAGCCAAGCCAAACCAAACTAAACCAAAGTAGTAGCTATATACCTATGAGTCGTGATGAAGTAAGCACTATGCAAAAAGATGACCCACAGTTGATGTGGACAGCCATGTTTTCCTCTTTACCTTTTCATTCTGTGATCGATGAATCAAATTCTGGTGATTCACCATATAAGTTGGTGCTCACTCTACACGGCCATGTTGAGGAGAATATTATCTGTAATCAGTTTGCCCAAAAAGTAAAAAGTTGAAGAAATTAGATTTTATGATCAACTTTGATAAGCATAACTAAGAGGTAATTAAAATTTGTCAAAAAGGTCAAAGATCAAATAACTAAGAGCACTAGATTTAGCAAAAGTCTAATAAATATATATATATATATATATATATATTTATATATAATTTTTGGGTAATTATAGATTTACATTGTATTAGCAATGTAAATCTTATATTGTAAACTAAAAAAAATATGTATAACACTGTACATGTTNGCAATGTAAATCTTATATTGTAAACTAAAAAAATATGTATAACACTGTACATGTTTATTTAGTCTATAATGTATGAATCAATCTTACATTGTAAGAACAAAAATATACAATGTAAACTAACATTTTCATATCTCTTTTAAACTTGATATGAAACAAATTGTAGGGCATAATGAAGGATCTGTTCCATTTTTCATACGTATACATGTAAATGAGCAAAGTTTAGAAGAAAAAAAAAAAAAAACTTTATGCTTGTCTTGTTGGCAAAGAAGGCGAGTTCAAGCTCAACTTTAGACTTAATAAGTCAAATTCAAATAGAATAATGTGTTCGTGAACAATATTGTGAGTATAGGACTTGATTTAAATATATATAATATTATATATTTATATGTATACATGTTTTTTATAAATATCTATATAGACTTTATATTGGATTTTGTGTAAGCTTGCAAACAAGTTCATAAGATATCATATTATTATTTGTAATTTATTCATAATATAAATAGTTCTTTTTTAGAAAAAGTTACATATAAATTTCAACAATAAAGATTGGTGACTCTAATTTTTATAACTTATAAAAGAAATCATTTTATCTAAGTAGATCAAATAATATAATTTCCACTATAATTTATTTATTAATTATTAAATAGATTTGTAAAGTTACAAACAATTTAGTCATAGATGCTTAGTATTTATTATATGAAAAAGAATAAGTTAATTGATTAACTCATGAACAAATTTAAGCATGTTCAACTATAAAATAAGTCAAGCTTAAATACGCGATCTACTTTGTTGATGAGTTCGATCTCATCTTAACTCGTGTTTGAAATACGATGAAATGAATAATCCTAAATTTATAATACTTGGTAGGTTGACAACTAAAAAATTTTGATTGATGGAATATAGACTTGTTATCTATCATATTTTTATTCATTAATCACAACTAAATGGCTAAGTTCCCATTTGGTATATATATATATATATATATTATATTTTTTTTTTTTTTTTTTTGCCTTTTGTGTTAGACTTTTTTATTGTTATAAATTTAGCCAAACTAGTTAACTTATTGAAAGTAAGTTAATTTTTAATTTTTTGTTGCAGATTTAGCATAAAAGCTATTAATTGAAAACTATATATTTGATCTCATATTTAGTTAATAAGCTACCATAAAACTATAAGATATCAAAAAGACATTTAATAATTTAAAAAATGGGAAAACATTTTTTCCCTTTATGTTCGGAATAATTTATAATTTCCCTCATAATCTTTGTGACCAAGCAATGTAACCCTTTACTGTTTTGGAAATGAGAAAATACCCCACTTAGTTAAAGCATTACCAACAAGTCTGTCATAAAAAATGCCATTTTGACACACCAAATCCCAACTTTATCATTTTAATACATCATTTTACAATATACCATTTATCAGATGTTCTATTATTTGATTCTAAACATTAAAATAATATATACACCACATTAAATAATATATTTACTCAAAACCAGCCAATATACAAACACACACCCAGTGGTAGTTGCCACCAACAACCACCGCTACAACCACTGCCACAACCAAGAGCTTCCTCTACCACCCAAAATACAACTCAAAACAAATACAACCAAATACCCACAACAAATTCCAATTCCAAAAACCTCAAAAAAAGAGAAAAAAAAAACTTAAAAATCTTTAACAAACACTGCTGGCCCACTACTGCCACAAACATCGTCGACCCAAAACTCAACCAACCACTGCTACAACCACGACACCACCACCGGCTCAAAATCCCAACCCAACTGATCAATCAATGGCCCAAAACCCACACATTGGAACCCATCCCAAATCTCACACCCACGACCCGATTAAGAGATTTGAAGGTCGGCGGCGAGGGATGTGGAGGTCGGCTCCCTCGCTGCTGACCAGGGCTGTGGAGGTTGGCGGCGAGGTGAGGTGGCAAGAGATCTTGAGCATGGAGGATTGAGAGGGAAGAGATAGAGAGTGACAAAAAGAGAAGATGAAGATCGGTGGGATGAGAGAGAAAGATGAATAAAAAAATAATAAACTTGTATGCTATATTGCTCCGTACCGTGCCAAAGTTATCACGGTACTGTAGCATGTTGTAAAATTTTGACACATTTGGAACACCTCATGAGGCTTGAATAGTAGTGTTTGGTGTGTTAAATGCCAAATATTTGGCATTTGACACACATGATAGTAGTGCTCTTACTCTCTTTTTTAAACTTACCGAAATATTTTATTTTCTAGAATATTACTTTGTGAAATTTCTAAAATATCCCAACTAATAGCAAAACTCCAATGTACCCTCATAACCAAACCTGAGAAAACACAATCTGCTAACTAAACTTATATACATGATTTTGCAAAAATGATATAAATTGAGAATCAAAAAATCCAATCCTACGCGTAATTTTGTTTGTTTGTTTGTTTTTTTTTTTTTTAATTAAAAAAAATCATATTAATGTGCTGCTTAAAAAAATGGCAAGACCCACAATAGCTATACACAACCGCAATTAAATCAGCCACTCCACTCTCAGGTGCTGCTCCTCTTCTCTTTTTATCATTTTACTTAAAAATAAAAAGAAGAACATTGTAATTCATCCATCCAAACAACACTGTAATTCCACTTTTAATTGCATCAACCGCCAAAAGCAACTTAAAAACAACACTGTAATTCCTCTATGATCCAAACAACACATTCTAGGCAATCTTTTGTGTGAGTTGCCATTTAAAATCCCAATCTCTTTAGAAAAGTCAAGGATCACAAAATTTTTTCACAATTTTTTGCCACAACTATGATATGGCAGAGTGTAATTGGTAAAAAAATAAAATGGTGAGTCCATGTGCAAGTGATGATTAATAACTCACAGTTTACCATGTCAAAGTTGTGACAAAAAAATTATAAAATAATTTGTGGTCCTAAGAGTCTGTTTGGATACCGCTTATTTTGCTGAAACTAAAAACTTATTGCTAAAAGTACTGTAGATAAAGGTAAAAGTTAGCTGAAATAGTACAGTGGGGTCCATAAATAATAGTAAAATAAGATGAATAGTGAAATAATTTTCATTTTTCATTGGTATCCAAACAGAGGCTAAATTTACTAAATTTCTTTTAAGAAGTTAATCGCCCATGAACACGTGGTCATAGGATTCACTACAAAAAAATGCGGCTATAGCTCCTAAAAATGTGGCTATAGGTCAATTCGGTCTATAGCTGCATTTTTTATTCCAGCGTTTTCAGCCGTTGCCTAAAACCTATAACTATAGGGTTGATGGGCCTATAGCCGCATTTTTGCAAACGTGGCTATAGGTCGGGACCTATAGCCGTGTTTTTAGAACGCGGCTATAGGGCATAGCTATAGTTGTGTTTTAAAAACGTGGCTATAGGTCTTATCTTTAGGTCGTGTTTTTAAACCGCAACTATAGGGTGTACATTAGCCGCGTTTATTAAACGCAGCTTTAGATCCTCAGCCTGTAGTCACATTTTAAAAACGCAGCTATAGCTTTTTCGTTTTGTTTCGTTTTTATTTTTTTATTTGGCTATAGTCGTATTTTTAAAACGCAGCTATAGGTTTTTTTTTTTTTTTCTTTCTTTCTTTCTTTTTTCTTCCTAGGCAAATGGCAAATGCCTGTCTACAAAGCAGCTATATTCAACCTGTCTACAAATTATCAACCTTTCTACAAAATCACAATAAAGAAACTACTCAATAAAAGTAATAATTATTAAGTAGAATTTAATTCCAACAGATAGAATGAATTTAATTCCAAAAGACAGTATTTTATTCTTTCTTAACTTACAAAGGAATATTCCTAAAATCAAAAGATTTTAGTAATTTAATGGAAGTAACAAAATGGACTATTTGCTCATTTCTAAAATATAGAAAGGACATTATTTGGTTTCAAAATTACGAGAAAATTGTGAATCTCTCAAATATAAAGAGGGGACAAATGCATTTTTTTTTCCTTTTAAAAAAATATGAGATGCATTACAGATTAATATGGTAGAGTAGTTGGGACAATATTGTTTTCAATACTCCCTAAATAAAGAAGGCTAAATTTATTTATTTAGGATTGTTAAAAAAAAAAAAAAAAAAACCATATAAGCCAAACTAATCAACTAGATTGGACCAAAAATCAAGCTTGGTTTGATGTTTTGATGGATTGGGTATGATTGGTCCTTAGTTTTAAAATTCTTGGGTTTCTATTCCCGTTCGAAATTTGCAAAAAAAAAAAAAAAGATTAGATTGAGCAAGCCAAACCTGTAAGTATATATTTTTTTTTTATTTATATTTTTAAAAACCATAATAACCATATTTTGTTCTTCTTAAAAAATTAATAAAATGCTAAGATTAAAACCGTTGTAATAAATGATTGTTACAATAGAATAATACCATATAGATTCTAACTAGGATGTGTAGAAGTTAAAATATTAATAGTGAAAGTAAATTTTGTTCAAAAGATTGTTAATGGCTAATTGGTGACAATATGCATGTTCCTTTTAATTGAGGTGTCTTGTTAAATCAAAATATGACCAAGTTTAGTCATTTGTTTCATGGGCATTTCAAATCAGAATGGAGTGCAAGCTAATTCTTTAATCATGTGCGCATTTTACATTAAGTTAAAATCAATAGGATCCATTTGTTAATAGATTTTGACACTTTGTAATTGGTGATCATGGATGAGTTGCTAGTACTTTTCTTAATTGAATGGTTGTTTCGATGTGCAAGTTAAATTAATACTAAAAATAGAAGTTAGAATTTGTTTAAGAAGTAATGCCATAGTCAATAAACAATGTTGACATCAATCTTATTATGTTCTTGCTTGGCACCTTGATAGCCTATAAAATAATAATAAAAATTAGTAAAACGCAGGTGTAATATTATTTTCTCTTTAACCAAAAAAAAAAGATTACTGAGGAATATACAATACCGAAATATTATCAAAATTTTCATATTTGTTGTATAGTGTGCAGTGAACAAGACATTGAACATTATTACATTGAGGCCATAGGCCATGCAGGGTGAAATAAGCAGGTATTGATTTTGTACATTGATACCTGCCAGTGTTGCAAACAGACTTTGGCCAATATAGGACCACAGAAAAGTAGACATAAGGGAGACCTGGGAGAGGGGTGGGGTTTGAGGGTTGGGAAGTAGCTCTGACCACCATAGCTGCTAGGAATAGGAAAAGGAGTACATTCATTTTCATTTCTATGTATGTGGAGAATGAGGCAGGTGCTTGGAGAATGAGAATGATGCAGGGGTTTATATCAAGGGAGTCAATACCGTACCGGAGGTTGTACCGGTTTGACCAGCGGTACGATATATTTCGGGTACCGGTCAATACCGGTGTACCGTTTCGGGTTTATCGCTATTATTTTATATATATATATATATATAGACATACTTATTATTTATTTAGAATTATTTATAAATCTATATAAGAATCCTTAAATTTATAATAGCATATTTCTCTAAATTAGTTGCTTATTTTTAATATGATTATTTCTTGCTCCAATATCAATCTATTAATATAATCTGACATACTAGATTGTAATAATAATAAAAAGTTGCTTTCAAAATATATATATATATATATATATATTTGAAGTTTGAACTCATTAGAGTTCACGTGGGGTGTCAGAACCCACACAAAAGCATTAAACAAGAGCCACACAAAGATCTAAAAGTCACACAAAAGCATTAAACAAGAGCCACACACACGCATCTAAAACAGAAGGTACAAGAAGAAAGAGGTTCGGTCAAAACTGAAGAAGACGGAGAAGAAGAAGAAGGAGATGAAGATGAAAAAAGAGAAGCAGCTGGATAAAATAGAAGGAGGAAGGCTGGGGAATGGCCGACGACATGGGAAAACAACCGGTGAGGACGGCATCGTGAGCTTTCTGCTACTAATTTTTTCCATTTTCTTCAAGTTTTTTGTACTGCCCGATTTCCATTTTTCGGCCGATATGTCCGATATTCGGCGGTACGTCCGGTATAGTCCGGTAAGAACTTGTATTTTAAGCGGTACGAATCATGGGTATTTCTGTACCGGTTCACCTGCCGGTACGATAAATTCCGGCCGTACCGGCCGGTACGGTACGAAATTAACTCCACTGGTTTATATAGAAGTTAAGACATAGGTGATAAAACAAATACTACAGGAAGAAATAATCAATGAGAATGGAGGGCATCGTTGTGCTTTAAAATCGAGTTTTTGTTTCTTTCAAAATGTATGTTCAAGTGCCTAGTGGTTACACTACAAGAAAAAAAAAAAAACCTGTTACAACGGGAAAAATCGTTGCAATAACTATAAAGTTGTTGTAATAAGGTGTTATTGCAACATCAAAAAAGTTGTTGCGAACTGTTGTAATAAATTTTGAGGCAATATGTTTACGCAACACAAAGATCTCATTATAATAAATTTTACATATTGCAACAAACAAGTTGATGCAATAACTTCTATATTACAACAAATAATTTTGTGGCAATAGTAGTCATAAGGGAGACTACTATTGATACCTATTAGTGTTGTAGACAGACTTTGGCCAATGTAGGACCAAAAAATAGTAGTCATAAGGGAGACCTTGGAGAGGGGTGGGGTTTGGTGGTTGGGAAGCAGCTTTGACCAACATAGCTGCTAGGAGCACATTCATTTTCATTTTTGATTATGTGGAGAATGAGAACGGGGTAGGGGTTTATATGGAAGTTAAGACACAGGTGATAAAACAAATATTACAGGAAGAAATAATCAATAAGAATGGAGGGCATCGTTGTGCATTAAAATCGAGTTTTTGTTTCTTTCAAAATCTATGTTCAAGTGCCTAATGGTTACATTACAAGAAAAAAGGCATGTTACAACGGGAAAAATCATTGCAATAACTACAAAGTCGTTGTAATAAGGTGTTATTGCAATGTTAAAAAAGTTATTGCGAGCTGTTGTAATAAACTTTGAAACAATAGGTTTACGCAATACAAAGATCTTGTTGTAATAAATTTTACATATTGCAACAAACAAGTTGATGCAATAACTTCTTTATTACACAAATAATTTTGTGGCAATAGTTTACTGCTTCAAAGGTTTTGTTGTAATACGTGAAAAATGTCATAGCTTATTACAAACAACCTTATTACAATAGGTTGAGTTTTATTTATTTATTTATTTATTATTTATTTGTCTATTACCCTGTCTTGCAATATGCACATTATAAGACAATATAAACATTATATTGAGGAACTACAATAACAAATTAAAGATACAAATTAAAAAATGCAAAAGTCAAAGTACTCCATCAAATTAATATGTCCAAAAACACAAATATATACATAACATGATGAGTTTACGATCAAACACATGTAACAAGCCTTTTTTCACCTATTACAACAATATATTTTGATGTGAAATAAGTGGTTACTTATTGCAACAACATATTTCAAAATAAAATAAGGTTTAGTTATTGCAACAACACATTTAGATGTAACAAGGTAATTCTTGCAACAATCTTAATTGATGTAATAAATTTAAATTTAATTGATGTATATATTACCCCAATTATTTTTGTTGTTGCAATATTACATGTTGTAACAGGTCTTTTTTCTTGTAATGTTATTTCCATGTATGTGTGAATGGTATAAACTAAGAAAATATACAAGAAGAAGTTAAGACTTAAGATATTTGATTGGGAGATAATAATTAAATGCTAAGTGGTATCAACTCTTACAAATATAGCTAAACGTGTAGTTAGGGGCCTGCCAGTAGCTTCGTTTTATAAAAAAACGAGAGCAATATGAAACTAAAGAACTAAAGAAAGTGATTAGCACCAAGGAAGTCAATACCGTACCATACCGGCCAATGCACTGATATAGGTACCAGCGAAATTCGGCTGTTTCAACCGATAAATGGATACCGGGCCGAAACACGATTCTGTCATTTTTTTGGTTCACAATCACAAGGGAATTGGTCCCCAAAACAAAGCTAATACCCAAAAGAACACTGAAACTGAAAAATCCAAAGATTTGTGAACTTACCCAACCGAGAATTGCCTGGAGCAAGTCAGGTAGTGGCTAGAGACGCCAAAAAAACCTCTTTGCTTGCTTGTCCCCGGGCTAAAAAAAAGTTCATCTCCATAAAAATGCAGTTGAAGATCGAGTCCATTGCTACCTTCGATTTATACTTGGAATTTTCTGGAACGGCCTCTTGAGTTGTGGTTCTTTTACCGAAGCTTTTGTGTAGTCAGTTCAGTTGTGGTTCTTTTACCAAAGAAAAGAGATGAGACCAAACACTCTTTTTTTAAACAATAGCTGGCATCAACTAGCCCACCGTCATTAAAGCAAAATCGCTAATTCCAAGTTTTCAACTTTGTAAATTGTTATTTGTAATGTATAAGTCTGAATTTATTTGCTTTTCATTTTTTTTTTAACATTAATATATTCATTCTTTGCTAATGTACCCATAAGGCCATTACATCGTTTTTAATATTTATATTATCATTTTTTGACAAATAAAGAGTAATAAATTAGTTGATTTTTCTTTAGTCCAAAGAAAATTTTGCTTAAATAAAATATTATATTTATATATCTATTTATGAAAATTGCAGTAAACCCAAAACAGTACACCGGTGTTGACTGGTATCCGAAATATATCATACCGTTAGCCAAACCGGTACAGCCTCCGATACGGTATTGACTTCCTTGATTAGCACACTTAAAAATGAATGTAATTGGCTACTACACACACATATAATTAGGTGGAAGTGAGCATTAATATTTGTAATAAATCAGTGATACTACGGATTCAAATTAAAAACTATCTTTTCCTCAAAAAAGAAAAGAAAAGAAAAACTATCTATTTCTTAGGGGTTTTTCTTTTGGGGTTGTAAGAGAAGTATAATTTTTAATTCTTAAAGTTGATATAACATTTCAAATTTTGTGTTTATCTTACACTACCATAATTTCATAAGGTATTTCTACTAAGACTATACTACTAATTAATTCATATTTTCCAGTACTCATGTAGATATATTATATGATTTAGCATGTTATGGAGCCTAAATAAAGCCCAACCTTTCAGGGTTGGTCATATTATTGATAGGGTAAAGAAGTCTCAATTTACTTCTAAGCTATAGATATATATAGAATACCATCATACCATGGCAAGAGAGAAACTAATAATCTAGTAGCACCGTAGCACATTGACTCACAATCTAGTTTTTTCTATCATAGCAAATGAGTTCAGATTTATATACCATGTTAACATATTTTCCATAGAAGGAAAACTTAATGCATGCTCCTAGCAAGTCATCCTCCCATGCATTGTCTTTTTACTAAAAGAATCTCAAACCACTTGAATGTTGTCACTGTTAGAGTTCCAAATTGTCTTTTTACTAAACAAAGTAATAAAGACAGTAATGATTCATTTAAAAATATATAGAAAAACTAACAAATTAATTGATAGTAGAAAATTAAAGGGGGAAAAACTAATGAATTATAAGTAAATAAGAAATTGCAACCAAAGAATTGTACCATCAAATTTATTAGCCAAATAAGCACAATAACACATATACAAATGCATATTTCAATTACCACTACATTTGCTTTAATCAAATTTCTATTGAAATTAAAGTTGTTAAAATTTTCAACTGCTACGCCAAGCTTAGGACCCTCCATATTAATTTGTACCAAGTAATTAAGACACCCCATTCCTGCAATCGTTTTGGACTAGAAAAAGAAAGAAGAAAAAAATATTAATGCATTAATTTAAACAATTCTAGCTCCAACTCTAGTCATTACATGAAAATCGAGCTATTGCGGCGGGTTCGAAAATTGCCGCTATATGTCACATATTGCAGCACTTTTTTGGCTCGCCGTTGTAGATGAGATATATTGCGGCATTTCATTGGACTGCCATAATAGATCTAACCTTTTGCAGCATACTACAGCGGCGCTATATAAGCCTCTGCAATGTATGTATTTTAGCGACAATAGACATAGCTATAGCGACGCACCATAAACCCGCTGCAATAAATATACCCTTTTGTAGCATGCTATAGCGCAGTATATAAAACCGCCACAATATATAAGTTTTAGTAGTGTTTGATTTAGTTATAGCAGCGATTTAAGCGACCGCCGCAATAGACCTGCTAATTGCCCAAAAGGCCAATTTTCCCCCTTTTTTTTTTCACATAAACCTATCAATTCAAACCCCAACCTTTTCATTTCTCATCCATTTGTCACCCTCTAAAACACACACACACACACACACACACACTCTCTCTCTCTCTCTCTCTCTCTCTCACACACACACACACTCAAATTAAAATCTCACGTCATTGATCTCAAAATCCAACAATCGATCTTCCCACCATTGCCATACATTCTCACTCTCAAACCCTAGATTGGGTCTGTCTCTATTAGCACTCATCACCACCACTAGCCAATTGAAGCCCCAAAAATAGCCATCGATGCTTTACTGGGAATATAGGAGTGACTTTCAACAACACGTCCACAACCCACCCCACGACTCATCATCGGACCCAATTGAACATCACTTCCACAACCACTAATCACCACGGTCCACCATGGAGGGACGAGGCAAAAAGAGAGAGACCCATCAAGAGAGCGACCCACTAAAGGTTTATTTGAGCGAAAGAGAGAGTGAAACATCGACCTTTGAGAGAGAGAAATTGATCTATGAGAGAGAGAGAGAGAGAGAGAGAGCGACCCATTGGTATGAGAGACAGAGAAAGTTAGTATGAGAGCGGAGGACTTTAAGTCATATTTGGGTCAGATTTTGAGCAAAAGTGAGAGATAAAGAGAGCGGATCGATAAGCGATATGTGTGAAGAGCAAAGAGAAAAGAGCAAAGATGGCAATGCTTAGTCATGGAGTTAGAGAGAGTTCTAATAATTTTGGAAAACAAATAGAGGGAGAGAGGAAGGATTGCGAATGCCTTAGCTAGAAGAGTTGGAGAATCAGTTTGAGATGAAGGTTTTGGGGCTGAAGTTTTTTTGAGTGTATGATTGTGCAAGAAAATGCTTAATAAAACGTAAATACCACTAAAGCCTAAAAAATGACTAAATGATCAAAATACCCTCAAAACCCAAAAAATGACCGAAATACCCCCCGAAACCTCAAAATTACCAAAATAACCCCAAAAAACCCTTGAAACCCAAAAAATGACCAAAATACCCTCGAAACCTAAAAAATAACCAAAATAACGCCGAAGCCTAAAACTGACTAAAATAACCTAGAAACCTAAAAATGACCAAAATACCCCCCCGGAACCTTAAAAAAAAAAACCAAAATAACCTTGAAGTCTAAAAATTGACAAAAATAACCCTGAAACCTAAAAATGACCAAAATTTGATATAATACTTGTAATTATGACATTTTGTACTAGGTTTTACATATGTATTTTAGCATGAAAACATTTGTAATTTGATAACTCAACTATTTAATTGTAGCAAAAATACCAAGTCTCTGTTAATCCTCCTGCATATGCGGCTCTGAAGACATTTACCTTACAAAAAATTACGAAGGCTTGGAGGGATCATAAGTGTAGGCTGAAGACTAAGCATTATATACCGCATTCAAGAAACAAAGCATGGGTGAAGAACAACCGACCCAAGGGATGTACTTGTTGATCATTGGTATACTAATGATGCAGTGGTAACTATGTTTTCTCTCTCTTTTCCATCATGGATCATACCAAAAGAAGAATGATTATTGAGAAATTGAGAGAATACATATTGGATTGCTTCAGATAGGATCAACTAGAACCTTTATGTGGGCTTTTTGTGAAACTGGTATATATGAGAAGTTGTGTTTCATATTTCATATTTGTTTAATTTGGTAGAAGTCTTGGAGGTGGTAAATGTTGGTTTGTCAAGGTTCAAAAACAAAGGCAAGTGTGTGGTGTGGAGTGATTTTCTTAATAGGTTCTAGCTTTCTTTTAAGATTTTTTTTGCTTTGGCCTATAACGATTTTTCTTAAAATGAGTTAGCTTTCTTAAAATTGCCTAGTTTTCATTTATCCAAAGTATTCATCTTTAAATTAGTATAGTTATATCAATCATTAAGCTTCTGGTCCAAATGGAAGGTATAGACGTGCAATGCACCTGTAAATGAAAGAGCATGAGAAACTTGGGTCTCTTCACTCCATGATTAGAGATGCTCAACCAGAACTTGTTACCTTTAGCATGCAGTTCCTCTCATTCTTTTACTTTGGCTTCCAATAGATACCAAATGATATTTTTGAGCATTTTGGCTTTAGCTAAAAGTGGCTTTAGATACTTAAAGCATACTGTATATAAACATGTAATTTGGTTGAATGTAGATAGAGTCAGAGAAGAATAAGGACCGTTGTTCTAAACAGGATAACGTACTACTGGTTCTTGTAGCTATGCTGTGCACGTTGCAAAAAAGGTAATAGGTATTATGACTATTTTTTAAATGATTTTGACTTCTCCTAAGTTTATGTGGAACCAATATTCATCACAACATAAATATGATGTTCATAATGTAGGCAAAAACAGATGGACATCCTGTAAAGCGTGCAGTATTATATCAAATTCTACATACTCGTAAAGATGGAGTTGTAGTTAATCCTGTGGTGAAAGCAAAAATGGTGAGTAATTTTTGCATTGTAGTTGGGGGTAAACAAAATAGGAATTCAAGAAACAATATTATAGTTTTTCCCTACAAAGTTGTCTCAAAGATGAGCTTTGTTCAAATAATTCAAGTCTTAGAAGTCTTGTAAAATATTGTATATAACTTTTGAACCAGCATGTCTTTTTTGACAAAAACCAATCATAAGATGAAATCCCATGTGGTTGTTTGAACACTTGTGTAACTATTTTGAATCAATGATAATTGTTATGAATGATTCTTTTAATTTTTAAATTGATATATTTCAATTTGATGTTAGCCAATATGCATTCCTTTTTATTGTGGGGTCATTGACATCATAATTTCAAGGCATTTTATCATTTGATATGAGCAATGAGTTGTGCCTAACAACAACATTACCAGATGGCGTTTTTGAGGATCCCATTGATACTTGGAGAATTTTTTTTTTGTGCTTAATGAATTGGTTTTTCTAGTTACTTTTGTTAAATATAGAGAACGATTGTAGAATTGTTTTCATATTTGGTCACTGCTTGAATTTGGTGTTAGGGAGTCTTGGACTAAGCTATTCACTATTGGACCTCTTATGGGAATTGAAAAGCCACTAGGATTTTGGAAGAACAAAAGCTTGTTTTTGAGAAATAACGAGGGGCAATTGCTCTTGTATGACCCCTCGGCCCAAAAAACGATTAATCTTCAAGTTGATGGACGACTGATGCAGATGATCACTTATGTTGAGAGTCTAATTTCTCTCAAAGGAGGAAATGATCTTGAGGAACAAGGCAATTCATAAAAATGGTTCAATACTCATCTATATCTCTGCTATAAGTGTTTGCAAGCAACAGACATGATTGTTTACCATAGTTTTCTAATAAAGTATTAATGTTTCCAAGTGATGTCTTTCTTTCTTTTATTTTTCTATTTTTTCCATATTTTGGGAAGTAAGTGGGAGTCTTTTGGCTGAATATTGTAGAAAATAAAGTTTATTTGTGATATGGGCACTGTTCAAACTTATTTGAGGAAATGAGGAAGTGAATTCTGGTAATACCATTGCTGAAATTCTAAGAAAAAGTAGGAGAGAGGAGAGAGAAATGATGCAATGGGAGGGAGGGAGAACCTTGGAGGAAAAGGTCTTTATCTTAAGGACCAACTTGTAGACTGCCAAATGGTACCACAATTTCGATAGGAAACTAAATATATTTATTCTAAAACTAGTAGATATTTTAAGTTTTAAAAAAAAAGCACACATTTATTTTTATTCTATACTTTCTAAAAATTAATAGTTACCACAATTAGGATGGTGGATTTGAACATTAAACATCTTCTTTAGAGATATCAAAAGTGTCAATTAACATAACTCAATAAAATTAATTTTTTTTTAATTATAATTATAATTAGGGCTAATTACACTCTCTTCCCTTGAGATTTAGAGAAATGACACTCCACCCAAAACATAAAAGGAAAAGCACGCTTCTCCCTTGAGGTTTGAAGAAACTAACATTCCACTCCAAACTTGAAGAAAAAAAACACTTCCCCTTTAACATCTGATTAACTAAACTTTGTTAAATTAATATTAAAAACGTTGAATGATAACGCCCTTTGCTTAAGGATAGATTTCCAAAATTATCTTATTTCATAATTAAAATTCTTTGTTTTAATATTTTAATTAAAGTGTATTTTAAAATATTAAGTATGAATTTTGCTTATTATTATTTTTCTCTTTTTTTTTCAACAAGTTATGGAGAGAATTTCCATAGCAAGTGTTTTGGTGCTTGATAAATTTTGCATTTTACTCTAAATTTATTAGTTTTTTTTTTTTTTTTTTTACTGACAATGGTTAAAGTTTTGTAAATAAATTATTATAAAAATTTAGAATATTCTATTACTAATATAAACAAAAAGGGAGGGAGTGTTAGTTTCTTCAAACCTCAAGGGAGTAGTATGTTTTTTCCAACAGGTTTTGGGTGGAGTGTCATTTCTCTAAATCTCAAGGGAAATGAGTGTAAACCCTAATTATAATTATAATAAAAATTAAATTTTTTTAAAAAATTTTATCGAGTTATGTTAATTGACACTTTTGATATCTCTAAAGAAAATGTTCAATGTTCGAATCCACCATCCTAATTGTCATAACTAGGGGTGTTCACCAAACCTCATAAACCACACAAACTGCAAAAACCGCACCAAAACCACCGCAAAATGGCATAACCGCACCGCATTGCAAGTAATAGTGCTCTGCACCGCACCACACCACATGGTGTAGTGCGGTTTGTGGTTTTATAATAAGAAAACCGCACAAACCGCACCGCACCCTCTCTATATATTAATATATTTATTTATTTTTAATATTAAATATATTATTAATAGTTTAATAACCCTAGTTTTCAAAAAAAAAAAAAGTTTAATAGCCCTAAAGTAATTCTTGCAACAATCTTAATTGATGTAATAAATTTAAGTTACTATTACAACATTAAAAAAAAAATGTATATAACCAAATAAATTGAAAAGACAAAAGAAAAAGAAGTTACCACCAAAAAGGAGCTTCAACAACAAATGAACGAAGTCTGTGAGGAAGATGGACTGTAGATCTGGTTTGTTTCAGCCACTGTTTTGAGGGGAAAAAAACTAGATCTGATTGGTAGACCTATTCATAGGTGCAAAGACCTATGGGTTGGACCGCATGTCATGAGGTTGAACATAAAAATTTGATTTTGCAGTTTTTGGTTTTAACTAAGGGCCGTCAATGGGTCGGGTCGGGCTGGCCCGACCCATTTTACTTGGCTCATGAGTATAATGGGCTAGGCATAATGGATTATTAATTAGTTAACGGGCCAGGTCGGGCTGGCCCGAAAGAGAAAACCTTAACCCATGACCCTGCCCATGAGCAATGCCCATTTGGTCTTTAGTGAGCTGGGCAATCGGGTTGGGTCTAATGAGTTACCCATGAGCTTGTGTTAGCATATTATTTTATTATTTTTATAAGGAAAGAATCAAATTTTTATAAGGGAATAATCAATTTATTTTTTTAAAGGAAAGAATTAAAGAATTTAATATTTAATTACAATTTTTTTACAGTCAAATCTATCTAATTTTTTGTTTTGTTGATGGAAATATATTTAATTTTTTATTTATTAAGGCTTTAAATAGTTTTTTTTTTTTTTAATTTTTATCTTTAATAAAAAAATGTCAAATGGTTAATTTAAATTTGATAGACTACTAGAAAAAAAAAATATTTAGTAAACTAAGTTTAGAACAATTACTTTGGGTATCTTAGTAGTTGAGGGAGTTCTATCAAGAAATTCCTCTATAATATCTCAAGATCAATCCTTTATACACTTTCTATATATTTTTGTTATGAAATATGAGTTATTAGGTTGGGCCAATGGGTTAGGCCAACGGGCTGGGCAACAGGTTGGGTTACTGGGCTAGCCCACCGGGTACCCATGGGCATAAAAACTAGCCCACTGCCTGAACTACTAGGCTAGTGGGCTACCCATGGGCTTCAATAACAACAGGTCGGGCCGCCCATTAGCCCGGTGGGCCGTTGGGTTTCTGGATCGGGCTATGGGCCATAGGCTATTTGATGACCCTTAGTTTTAACTTTTAAATCAAATTATTAGGCAGTTTTCGGTTAACCCGATTCAACAGGACGGCCTGGTCCAATTTTCAAAATCATGCTAGCAAGTAACATTGCTACTTCTTCCTTCTTCTTTTTTTTCTTTTTTTTTTTTTTTTTTCGTACGTTATTTTAACTAATTTAATTAATCACACATTTTATATATAAAAATATAAAAAGAAGTTAAAATAAAGTAATAATTATGTTGTATCACTTTTATAATGTGTCAATTATTTCATATATATTTTCTAAAAAATTTATTTCTTTTATATTATGTAATAAGAGTATAAGACAAAATTCATACAAATTACATTATCTATCATCTTATTTTTCTTCTCAACCAAAAAAAGAAAAAAAAAAATTTATCCCTACATTTTCCCATCCCTCTAATCAAATAATATGAAAGAAAATTAAAATTTCTTCTATGCTTTTACTTTTTAGTTCCTTCATTTTCTATTTCCCCAATTTCTAAACGAAACCTGGACATGTTGTAAGCGGATAATACCAATTGAACGGGGTCCAAACTCCTTACACTGACATGAACGGCCCAAGTTCAACTGGATGATGAAGTGGGCTGGAAAGTACTGTAATGTTATTGGGCTGGAAGGATTAAT
>NW_027069889.1:0-55536 GCF_002906115.3 Quercus suber
AGAAAACATGTAAGCTATAATATCTATTTAATGACAATATAATGGAGATATAAGTTACAAAAACATAATAAATTTTTGTAATAACCATTTGAAATTAATAGATAGAATACTCATAATAAATTATAAGTTGTAAATGTAAATATTTATTTATTTGTATTAATAAAACACACCAACAGATAACTAACTTCTTTGTTTTGATATAAATACCTGAGATTTTTGCTCATCTGGAGTAAGGTTAGTTATTCTGTGTGGACCCTCATTTGACTCTAAAATATTTGAAAAAAATAAAGTTAGTTAACTGGGACTTTTGAAAATTTCTAATTAACTATCCAACGATTTGTCATAGATATATAACATGTTTCAAGTAAAGAAGCAGGTTGGAGAACTTGTTGCCATGCCACTTGGTCTAGACAGACAATTTAGAAGTCAGTTAGCAGAATTGGAATGGCAAGTTCTTTGTTTTTGAAGATTGAAATTGAAGTGATGCATATTTGAGTGCATGGACTAATGGACCCATTTGTCAATTGAAACTGCTTGGTCAAGAGCCCCTAAATGTAACAGCAAAAATCACTTAAACAACAACTAAGTTCATTGATTTACCTAGCAGTACTCTCTCGCTCCCAGTGGCAGAGCTAGAAATTTTTTTGGGAGTTAAATTGAACAATAATTTATAAATCCACAAAATAATACACATATATTCTTTTAAAAAAAGTAATGTACATATATGTATAATTTATACTTAAAACATGTCTTTTAAAATAATTTATTCTAGAGGCCAAAAAAAAAAAAAAAGATTTATTCTAAATATCATTTTCTCAAATATAAGAAAATTTCATCAAGTTATTTTTATATAATTGAAGGACAAATAATATTTTCTTTCATTAAATTGTGTATAATTATGCTTCAAAATTTCAAATTATATTAATCACAATTAATATTCTTTAAAAACTTTTTTAGATATGCTAGGATTTAAAACTTATAGAGTCCGTTCTATAATAATTGCTATTTCTCATTAAGCTAAGACATTCGTTAGTTTTATTTTTGCTTAGGTTGGATTTGAATCCAAGTCTCCTATTTAATCATAAGAGACTTTACTCATTAAGCTAATTGGAATCTACATTATTTTAAAATTATAAATTAATGTTTTTATTAAATAAATTAAATATCACACATTAAAAGTTAAAAATAGGAAAACATAAAAGTATACAAATCAATTAATTTTATATGTCTTGATGTATATAATGTATAATAAGGGAAATATAATAATGACAATACTAAATAAAAAAATTAAAATAAAATTATTTTATTTATAGATGAGAAAGTAGGTCATGTCTCAAAATTTTTATCATAAAATCATAGCATGTTTCTTCTAATTAAAAATAAAAAATAAAAATTCATGTATTCGTGTATCCTAAACATTTCTAAACACAAAATTAAAGAGAATTTTTTGTAGAAAAGAAAAGAAGTTTTTATTAATAAGATTTACTTATATATTTTTGGACCTATATGCTCTTTTGCTGTTAAATCTAAGGCTAAAATGCAAATTACATCATCTAAGTTTGACTGAAATTCATTTCAGTCATCTAATTTTACTTTCATTCAATTAAGTCCTTTAAATTTCAAATTTATTTAATTCAGGCCTCTTATCTTATTCAGTTAAAAAATATTGTTGTTAAGTATGCCATCAACTAATGAGAAATTTTTTTTTGAAAAAAATATCACATAAAAAATCTATAAAATATTTTTATTAATTTCACTGATTTTTTTATGTGAAAATAATATTTTTTTTAATGAAATTTTTTTTAACAAAATTGGACAGAATGCCTGAATTGAGTAAATTCAAAACTTAAATGACTTAATTATATGAAAATAAAGTTAGAGGATTAAAATGAATTTTAGTCAAACTTAAAAGATGAAATTTACATTTTTGTCTAAATCTACTGAGTTATAGATGACAAAAAAAATATAATTAAATGTTAAAAGAAAAAGGAAAGAAGGCAAATCCGGGGGTCAATTAAGAAAAAATTGTATATGTACCTGACATTAAAAAAAATGCTAGATTCTTCATTAAATGTATAAAGGAAAAGTAAAAAGAAAATTCTTATAACCTGGATCAGTCAGCCATCCTAGTGGTAGCATATCCAAGTCAGGCCATGACTTCCCCTTCAAGCCTGTAGCTCCTATCATATTAGCTGCAGCAAAATCCCTAACCAAAAAAAAAAAAAAAAAACAAATTTCAGTATTCTATAATGATTGATAATCAAAATTTGTATTTATGTCAAATTTTTAGTTCATTGAATGTGTCAATGGTGTAAATACGCATATTAATTATCTATAAGTGTGCACTAATTATATATAGGTGTGCACCATATATAACAGTATTTTATATGCCTATTATTTTAAAATTTTATTTCAAATAGCAAAAATCTCACGTGGGAAACCATGCAGTTCTGCCATGTAGATTTTTGTTAGAATAATTTTTCATTTAGCTTTCCACCTCTTATTTTTTACATATTTTGGGTTATAATAAAATTCTATTAGTAGGATATTACTATTTCACCGAGTGTTTAACCTATCATTTTCATACTTCAATAATAAAAATGTAACATCATAATCTTTCTATGATATTTCTATAAGTCAAAACATTAACATGATATTACAAAACTTTAAGTTAACTCCAATGTATTGAAGAAACAAAAACTATGAAACACCACATAATAACTAATTTCTAATTTACGTGACATTTAATTACTCTTACTCTATAATTTATATTCTTCATCCCCTTAATTAATTTTGTATCACATCAATAATTTTACAAAAACCTCTTCATGTTATCGCAACATTACTTCATGTTATTACTTTAAAATATTTTGAACATTTTATATAACCTTCTCAAATAGCAATTTATAGCATTATTTGTGCATTGTGCGAGCCCATTGCTAGTAATGATTAAAGTGTAACTTAAACTTCAAAAATCTTGAACAAAATTAGAACTGCCTTTTCACCTTGAAACATCGAAATGTGACCCAAGATTTTCCCATGAATCCCAATCATCCCCAGTTATCCTGTACATGTTCACTAATCCACTCACATCCTTGGCCATTGCTGGGCTTGCACGGGTTCCAGGAGATAGAGAATACATTATGGGGTGGTCAAGTTGCTTCAAAACCTGGGCAAAGGCGCACTATGTAATAAATCAACCGTGCATGTTTTGAATAAAATATTGTATTCCACAACTTTTGTTAGATTTTTTATGTGAAAAACTGTGACTAATTGACTATCACGTTCATATAAGCTCATTATTTATTCTTTATTGAGAAATGCTAAATACACCCTAGCATATATTTAGAATCCCATAAACCAATTTTATGGCTTAATCACTTTTAATTCTAAACTACCATTTAGTTCAACGTAAGTGATTAATCAAATTTCATATTGTAAGCATGTGCAAATATGAACTAAAGCATACAAAGAGCAATATGAAAATGCAGAAATAAAGCAAACCAAAGCTAAACACAAGCTAAACACAAGGAAGTATTTAGGAAGAGAAAAACCTGAGCACCTAGCGGAAAAAATCTCTCCCCCAACCACACCATTAGAAGTTGTCCATTATATGAATAGTTGTAGTACAAGTAAGACTATGAACCTTCCAAACTCATATTCCCCTATATATTTGAGCCTCCTAAGCTCCACCTAGCAACCAGCTTCACGAAACCCTATCTTCAACTAGCTTCCCAGAGACACCACTATTGAGCCACCAACAAAAAGCCACCAATAGGATTGGATATGTGATAGCACCCTAAGTTTCTAAACCTTCAACACATAACTCACAAAACTTAGTAGATGGCGAAGGAGATTTAGGCAACAAAAATTTCTCAAATGCATGGCAATGGTGAGAGAAATGGATAGAAGAGAGGATGAGAGTATTTTCAACTTTTAGGCAAAGGTTCTCTCTTTCTTTACAAGGTGGATGGAATGAAATGAGGTCTCTCATAAAGTTTATAGTCAGATTCCACTCTCTAGCCA
The DNA here is from genome assembly GCF_002906115.3 of Quercus suber. Taxonomy (NCBI): domain Eukaryota; kingdom Viridiplantae; phylum Streptophyta; class Magnoliopsida; order Fagales; family Fagaceae; genus Quercus; species Quercus suber. The sequence continues at coordinate 4,027 of NW_027069889.1, forward strand.
CGTTCAGCATGCACATAAATAGACATTCTTCATCAATTTCTTCCATGTGTCACTCATGAGCAAGGTAGATCGCATGCTGGACAAAATGTAGCTTTGGCCACTGTTTGACTAAGCTCAACTACTTTCTATCCAAATACAATTCCACACCCCCCCCCCCATTTTTTTTTTTAATATTTTTTTTTTCACTTTTTCAAACTACAAGTATATTTTAGCACACCTTTAACAAAAAACTAAATAAGCTATACTTAAATCAACAAAAAATTTTATCATTGAATTATGCCAACATTAATCTGAAAAACATGAATTTATTAACATTAGCCACATTAGAATTGTTGCGCAAAAGTTGTGTCTTTAACTTTTCTCCAAAATGTCACAGATGAGAGAGAGAGAGGAGGGGGGGGGGGGGATGCATCTTACCTCTGACACAACGCTTATTTCATCTATATCCAAGTCACCACCAAACACACAGTCATGTTTCACTACAAGAAATTATAAACAATCGATGTCAAACTTAAAACGTGGAAAATGGAGATTGAGTTGCCATTCAGGTGTCTGTCCAATTGAATTTGTTGTGATCAAAAGATTGTATATAAGGTTACGGTCGTACTACATGCACAAATCAAAATTTTTAAGTTTCTGCATGCATAAACTCATGGGATTTCAAAAACACCCTAACTAATATGTTGTAGCTAGCAATGCACAGAGACTTATGGCTTGTTTGGAAGTTTAGAGAGGGAGGAGAGTAGAGGGGAGTAAAGGGAAGGGGAGCAGTGGGGAGGAGAGTAGAGGAGAATGATTCACCTCCACCTTATTTGGATGTTTTTAAAATTAGTAAGGGGGAAGGGAGTAATTAGCCCTTCCCCTTGTGTAATTTTGTTAATATAATAAGGATAAATTAGGTAATTTACTTGGTCAATAGTTTATGTCCTCTACTCCCCCTCCAAATCTCTCCAATTTGGGGGAATTAAAATTGGGGGGTTAGAGGGAGTCCAAACTCCTCCAAACCCCTCCCCCCATTCTTTAAAAAACTTCCAAACAAGGTAATTGCATTACTCTCCCTCCCTCTACTCTACTCCCCCTCCTTTTTTAAATATCCAAACATGCCATTAGAGAGTAAGAAGGATAACTTTCCAATAACAATGGTCAAATTAATTACCGAAATCAACACCCCAATCAGCATACTGTGTATAGAGTGACCTCAAGAAGGCAGCTCCTGCTCTCGCCGTGGTATTTACACTCATGAAACCATGTGGCATCCATGAACATGGCCTTTCCTTAATCCCTATATCTTGTGCAGTCCACTTTTTGCGACCCTCTTCAAAAGCCTCTCCCTGATAAAAATAAATATATCAAAACATAAACTTAAGCAATTATTACTAATGCTAACTATTCTTGACACTTTTTTTTTTTATTTTTGCTATTTGCATTACATATTCCAATAACATTGTTCATATTTCTGAGGATTAAACTTTAAAATTGAGTGTGCTTCCTTGTTCTTTCATAAAGTAACTATAAATAAATGAAAAATGCTCTGACAATACCGTTTTTGTGTCCAATATGAGGGTGTTTGCGTTCACTGCTTGTGTACTTATTCCTCTCATAACATGAATCCCAAACTTCAAACCCATGCTATGCACCTTATTGGCTACTTCAGTAAACCCATTTCCATCTACAGAGGAAGGCCACCTATCTGGGTCAGGGACCATCCTCCCCCATTCGTCAATTACATCAAATCCTGAAGAGTCAGCGTCAGCACCTTCCACCTTTCTCCGATACCATAGATAATCTACCACAACATACTACATCGCAGAGATAAACTTTGAGTATTTTACTCGAAAGTATTAGAAGGAATATTTTGGCAATTTGTGATTGATAGAATATAAAGCGAACAATAAAAAGTGGGATAGAGATGATTTGTATCTGTAGTCTTCCTACCTCATATCCACTAGAGAGTAGACGATTAGATATGAATTGAGCACTATCCAAGCACTCTTTTTCGGAAATGGTCCAGCTAAAGGAATCATAGGAGTTCCAACCTCTAGGTGGGGAGCTTGCATATTGTGCTTCCACATATAGCCTTGACACAATTCAAATAGATGGTTCAACGAAGACATAACAAAATGATACTAATTATAAAAATACTACACTCAAATTCCTCTTAGCCTACTTTATTTGCTTTTTGATCTTGTACAGAGCGAACCCGTTCCAAAGTTTTTAGGACTAAGGCTTTTGTGGAGTCTAGCTAGGTTGATAGATCATGCACTAATCTTTACTGGAATCATGAAATTTGTACAAAGAAACTAATTTTGCGTGGGCAAACATATTGAGAGCAAAAGGGAGCAACATTAGGTGAATTTGGTCTCAATCTGATATGCAAGAAAATTCATTATCCAAAATGTTACACAAAGAATACCTAAATAATTGATTGTACAACTATGCTGGGGCGGCTCCATTGAAGCCAGGGTGGTCACAGGACCACCCTAACTTTTTTTTTTTGGTAAGAAACAAACACGTACACACACGCACAAGGGAGAGAAAAAAATTTATGGAGCCGCCATTGCATCTATAGCAAAGAATTTAGCAAATATCAAATACAAAGAGAGTCCCACCAAAACCCTTACTAAAGCCTTTATTATTACCAATCAAGTTCCTAAAAATGGTTAATTTGTCAAGAATCTTGAAATTAAACTAGTGGACACCTCGGGTGTTTTTAATGGAAATATCCACAGTTTAAATCTCTCACCTCCAACTATCAAATTATCAACCAAAAAAATAGTTAAACTTACTCAAGTCATTCATTTAGGAGAAACATGTAAGAGAAAATGATTAATCAGTTTAGACAGTTATAAAATCGCATGTTATCTTTATCTTCAAAGCTGGGCAGTTCTATCTTTATCTCAAAAAAAAAAAAAAAAAAAAAAAGCTGGGCAGTTGATCATTATAATTAAATGCGACTGCAATGTAATAATGGGAGTATTAGGAAAGATAATAATAGAATAGAATAGAGGTAGAAGAAGAAAAAGAAGAAGCACCTTGTTGGATTTAGAAGAATGAATAGAAAATAGAGAGAGGCGAAGACGTTAACAATGATCTTCATCATAATGGATGGTTTTAAGTTTTCAGCCGCCAAGCAGAGGAGAGTAATGTGTTATATAAAATTATAAATACTACCACTTCTACTTGAATTGAATACCTGCAAATTGGGAGTTGGAACTTGGGACATCAATGGTGTTGATCTTTAATGTCACACATTTGACTATAATAATAGGAGTGATCGAATCGTTTCACAGCTCAAAAGTATCTGTATTTGGAATAGATAATTTTCCTTAATTATCATCTGTTAAAAAATTAAATGAATAAAAAATCTAAAATATACAAATTTTAAATATAGAATAATAAAGAATATATTGAATAAAATCTAAATATAGGTTGATGAGTCAAAAAAAACAATGAAATCATCTCTAGAACGTTGACGAGCCTAAAATGCGTTACGCATTCATTATAAGCATTTATGACAAAAAGTAACAGACGGGGCAACCGTAACAAAGGAGCTGTGTACACCAAAGCACCCATCTATAATGCACTAGCTGTAACACATAAATGTAGAGATTCATTGCCCTTTAAAGCAAAGATAGCTATAAAAACAAGGGAAACAGAACCAAAAGGTACACACAATTCTCTCTCCAAAAACTACTCTCAAGTTGAATTCTCTCACAGTATATCTCTTGGGAATTTTTTTTCTGACTTAATTATCGGAGGGTTTTTGGCCAACACCACACCGGTATATATTTTCTTAGCTTGAGTCTTATTGTAGGTATTCACCAGAGATGAATCCAATATTATTGTCCATCTACGCTGACGAGGAACTTAACTACTGATTTTTTGCATCATCACATAGGTCTTACGACAAGTCTTTTGGATATTAGCCAAATCAAGCCAAAATACAAAACCGAGCAATTCCCATTATTACTATATCTTGCTATAGTCAACCATCTTCTAGGAAAACAATCTCACAATATCCTCCAAGCAATTACGCCCCTGGTACCAAATTTGATCGGACTCAGATCCTTTAAATTTCTTAGGGTACTTTACCAAATAGATTTCCTTAAATCCTAACTCTTTATTGATTTAATGGTCAAGATTCTGCCATGTCAGCATTCCACTAACAATAATTTTAATTGTTTTGTTTGCAACATTATTTTATTATTTTAAGAATATTGTTAGTGAAATGCTGACATAACAGAATCTTGACCATTAAATTATTAAATAGTGGTTAGGATTTAAGGAAATCTACTGGTAGAGTACTCTAGGAAATCTAAAGGATTTGAATCCAATTTGATCTTTGTCATAATTATTACAGCTAATTCAATTTTTTTTTTTTTTTTTGGTGAGGAACAGTTATTAGAGCTATTTAAGGAAGCAATCACACGACCTATTATAATCTCTCTTTTATTACAATTTGACTCTTGGTTGACGTCATAATATTTTGTCATATAAGCTTTTGAGAGCTTATAATTTTGCACATCATTATTCTATTATATAATTTTTAATTTGTTTTGAATTCTATTTTATTTTTTAACCCTACATTAAAATCTTAACAATTCATATATTTTTTTAAGAGCTTGGTTTACCTCTAGTACTTTTTTAGTTTTTTTAACTTGAAAGTTCAATATGGGTATGAAACACCCTTGAAAGTTTAGACCCCCAGATACAAAAATATCAATTCAAGCTTTATATCAAACAATTAATGTGCGAAATATGATAACAAGCTTATAATAGAATTGATAAACCAATCTAAGCCAAATATAAACACATCCACAGTAGTAAATATAAGGCAAAGATAAAGGAAAGAGAGATGCAAACACACGGACAACACACGATGTGTTATCGAAGAGGAAACCGAAGTTTTCGGCGTAAAACCTCTCCGCCGCCCTCCAAGCGGTGATAAAATCCACTAAAGAATATAGTTGGGATACATGAACAGCAGAAGACCCTCCAAGCCTAATCTACCCAAGTACCTAAGCCCTCCAAGCTTCTTGCTCCAACGAGGTTACGCCGAACCTATTTCTTCTTTAGCTTGCTGGATTCCGCTACTTGACCATAGCATCAACCAATGTATATTGGTTCCTTTCCAAACTGCTTCCCTAAGCATCAAATGGACCTTCTCACAGACGTGGGTGTGGTGAGATAAGGGTTTGGTAAATGACCTCTTAAGGGTATGACAATGGAGAGGAAGAGAGTAGAGGAATTTGTAGAGTCTCTTTAGATGAAGATTGGGGATGAGGCAATCTTGTTTTTCTCTAGGGTTTTTTCTCACAAAATTCTCTCTGGAAGCTCTCTAAATATGATGGGTATAAGGGTGTATATATAGTAGGGTGAGAAGGGAATGCAAAACGTCAGTTTTTGCCAAACAGGGCAAGTTGGCGACTTGGTCTCGCGGCTTGTCCAAGTCGCGAGTTCAAGTCGCGACGTAACGGCCTGGCCAGTCTGGAACTTTTCTCCTGTAGCGTGACAGCTAGCGCGACCCTTCAGCTTCCCAGTGTACCTCTCACGTACCAGATTTTGGCGGCTTATAGTCGCAATCCACCCGCGAGCCCTAGCCGGGAACCTCTGTTTTTCTTGCACATTCTTGAGCTTTTCTTCACAACTTCTCACACACTATCCTTACAATTTTCCCACCTAAATACAGGGTTGCTAAGTGCTAAATTACAAGCAAATTGGTCACGGAATAAAGCCAATTAAATGGTTGATTAAATTCAACCTTACAATTTCTCTCTTTGGCTATTCCGTGACAAAACCCTACAACAGACTCTAGACTTAAACGTGAGTTGGGAACAGTTGGAAAACTCACTCACACCTAACTCTAGATTCTGTAAAGCTCTTGAACATATGAATAAGTAACTCCTGAAACACAATAACATAGCAATATCATTGTATGCAGAAAACTTAATATGCATATGGAGCAAAATAAGCATGATCAAGCAAAAATGAACATAAGCATAAAAGTAATAATTCATGGCAAGATCAACACCAGTAGTCACTTAAGCAAAAGTGATTACTATGTTCATTCACACAAGGAACGAACATCCGGACATGCAAAAATGATGAACTCAATTGAAAAGTATCATTTGCAAGTACAACACTCAACTAATGCATACAAACATATATGCATCTAGGAATAATCCTACACGGGCATAAGAGTGTTGTACTTAAGATAATGCAAGACATTAACAAGTACCAAAACACAAAGCACAAAGGCTGCATATGCAAAGTTTTGCAAATACATGGCACAAACCATACAAGCCTACAAACAGTGCATAAGAACAAGAAACAACCCGCAAAGCTTACAAAAGCAACAATGGGTACAAAACTAACAAACAAACAGTGCTTAAAGCTGAATAACATCATACTATATAAGTAAACACCAAAGATTCACAAGTGTATCAAACTTAAAACACAAATATTTAAAACAGACTAAAAACCAGTGTATCAAACTTAAAGAAAACACATATTTAAACTCCCCCTCAAAATGAGCACTCCCCCTCAAGAGCTGCCCCAAAAGTTCTCCCCCTTTTTGACTGGAATGGTTAAAGGGTCAATGATCCTGGCTGGTATGAATGCTGTTAAACTTGGCAGAGAGAACATCAAGCTGGTCCTGCATTGCTGTCATCCTCTCTGTCTGTTGATTCTAAACATCACGGATTGTATCAAGTCTCTCCAGGATGATCTGAAAGGTATCAGGAGGTACAGGTGATGAGGTAGAAGGTTTGCTCCTCTTGACTCTTACTCTAGGTGTGGAGACTGGTCCTGCCCCTTCTGCTTCAGTCTCCATAGGATCACATTCTTCGTGGATACCCTCTTCTTCTTCACCTGGAAGATGACTCTGTATCCGTATTAGAGTAAATCTGTTGATGGCTGATAGAGGAGGCATGTGACTGATATCTTGTGGGATTACAACACCCTTTTCTTTGAAAATTCTCATGAGAAGACTTGGAAACACCAGCTTGGGCCTCGAGGTGGTTTTAGTTTCATCCATTATAGTATCAAAAATGTGGGAACTGATGTCAATAAAGGTGTTTTCCTTAAGATCCATAAGAAAGATGGCTCTGGCATTCGTCAATGTAGTCATCTTCCTTATAGGGTACAGATTGTACATCGTTATTGTTGTTAAACACCTCATGTCTTTAGGAAAGTCAAAAGTGTTGAGACATCTCTTTTCTAAAACCTCACCAATCTTTTTCTGGACAGTTTCTAGAGAGACCATTCTGTCCTTGTAGTTAGTGAATTCATAATCTTCTAACCCCTCCAGTCCTAAAACCTTATCAATGTCATGAGCATTTAAGGTAAACTCCTTTCTCCTCACCCAACAACTCAACTCCTCCTCCTTTATCACAACATTTGCATAGAATTCTCTGATTAGTGGTTCACACACTAAAGGTAAGTCACCCAGAAGTTTCTCCCAGCCTCTTCCTTCAAAGCATTTTGGAATGAATGTATCCCTCAAGTCATGTAAATCCACAAATCTCTCATGGATAATTGTTCCTTTTACGAAGGAATCTCTATATCTCTCAAAATGCTTGACTGATCTAAACAGGTTGCTGTCCATTTTCAATCTTTTATCAGCCTTCTTAGCAGGAGTCTTCTTCTTAGAGGATGTGGAAGCCATCTGTAAACACTCAGAAAAGTTGAAAATTCTCATGAGAAGACTTGGAAACACCAGCTTGGGCCTCGAGGTGGTTTTAGTTTCATCCATTATAGTATCAAAAATGTGGGAACTGATGTCAATAAAGGTGTTTTCCTTAAGATCCATAAGAAAGATGGCTCTGGCATTCGTCAATGTAGTCATCTTCCTTATAGGGTACAGATTGTACATCATTATTGTTGTTAAACACCTCATGTCTTTAGGAAAGTTAGAAGTGTTGAGACATCTCTTTTCTAAAACTCCACCAATCTTTTTCTGGACAGTTTCTAGAGAGACCATTCTATCCTTGTAGTTCGTGAATTCATAATCTTCTAACCCCTCCAGTCCTAAAACCTTATCAATGTCATGAGCATCTAAGGTAAACTCCTTTTTCCTCACCCCACAACTCAACTCCTCCTCCTTTATCACAACATTGGCATAGAATTCTTTGATTAGTGGTTCACACACTAAAGGTAAGTCACCCAGAAGTTTCTCCCAGCCTCTTCCTTCAAAGCATTTTGGAATGAATGTATCCCTCAAGTCATGTAAATCCACAAATCTCTCCTGGATAATTGTTCCTTTTACGAAGGAATCTCTGTATCTCTCAAAATGCTTAACTGATCTAAATAGGTTACTGTCCATTTTCAATCTTTTATCAGCCTTCTTAGCAGGAGTCTTCTTCTTAGAGGATGTGGAAGCCATCTGTAAACACTCAGAAAAGTACACAAAAAGGGCACAACACAATATGTGGAAGTATACTCAAATTAGTAACCATGTAGTTATAAGGAAGAACAGAGTGTTGGGCAAAAATACAAACCAAGAATAGTTGATAACAAAGAAATAAGACATCACATAATAATCACAGATTAAACAAGTTCAGTCTGTAAAGATGAAACTTTCATACAGACAGATGAAAGCAGCTGTCACTGATACTTAACCAAATGAACATGGAATGTGCAAGAGAATCCCTAGAGGTAGGGTCACACTCAAGATGTGTTAATACACACACAGAACAGATTGAACCACATAAACATAATGTCATACACATGGCAAACTCAAATTTCATTTAGGGAAACATTACAGAGAAACCAACAACCGTATACCCAATGGATATAAACATTCAAATATCAAATTTTAAGCATGAAAACCCATGAATGAGAAGGTGAAAGCATGAAAACCCATAATGGAGCAAACTCAAGAAACTAGGCATAACCAAGAGGGAACAAACCAAACCATCAAAACAACATTTTTAAGCATAAATGTTTAGAATACCCAAATAGCAATCCGAACAGTAAAACACATAGATTCAAGAATATTTTACATAAAACATGAAATTGGAGTGAAGAACAAGAAAGCCCATACCTTTTTCTTGAAGATTTATGTAGAAATGATGCAGAGATGAAGGATTTTTCAGTGAGAATTGAAAGCTTTGAGAAAGAGAGTGAAGAAGACAATGAACAGTCGCTGAAAATCGAGGGAAAATTGAAAAACAATTTTAAAAACTGTCTTCAAAAATGCAAAACATGTGTTTTTCGCGACTTAACCAAGTCGCCAGTAAGTCGCCAGAGCAAGCCGCGAAACACTGTGAAGGTAAGATTCTAGAAAAATCTTCTAAGTGTTTTTCACGACTGGAAGGTTTAGCCGCGAAGGAGTCGCGAGCTGAGCCGCGAAAATCTCTGAGTAACCCTCGCGATTGGACATTCCACCCACGAACAAGCCACCAAAATGAGTCGCGAAAAGAGCAAAACTCAAATTTTTCAAAAATTTTCTAAGTCTTTTTCGCGACTAGAATACTGACTCGCCAGTAAGTTGTGAAAAATCTCTGATTGAGCTCGCGATTGGGGCTTGCGACTGTGTCAACCCGCGACTTAGTCGCCAAAACAGGGCAACACAATTTTTGAAAACAATTTTGCATTTTTGTAAAAACAAAGTACTTTCCAAAAACAAAACAAAACACTCAAAAATCTTTTTGTGTTTGACCAACAAAGATTGAGCATGTGAAAGCACATTTAATCAAGTACAATCACACAAATGAATATGGCATTCATTGAACATAAACTTGTGTGTTGTGTGTGGATATCAAAAATGAGATAGTCCTTAGTCCAATGTGAAGCTTCAATGATCAATTCAATCAAGGCATACACAATTAGCACTAGATAATGTGACCTATCTCAATTATAGAAGCATGCATATAAGACCTCCCACAAGAACTTGATAGCAACTCTTTGAAGCTTTTCATTTAGCTCCATATTCAATATATCATTTGCCATTTTTTGAGCAAAGAAACTCTCATTGAGAGATAGATGCTTGAAATTTTTGATATTTCAATTGATGAGTTAGCTTTTAGCTTTTTGAGCATCATACATTTTATTATGGTCGCTTTACCTTTTTCCTAGTCAAATACTAGTATGTGCGACAAGTTTTTGCAGCTCTATATCTCTTTTCATTTGAAGATTTACATTTAGAGAGCTAAAAAAAATATAAAAATAAAAAGTGGGAAGATATATAGGCATGAGTCTATGCATGTCTCAAGATCAACAAAACCATTCACTAATCATTCATGACAAGGTTGAAGATCTATTTACAACAATCACATAGATTTCAGAATTTCTTCCACAATGATATGAATGCATGAGAGACAAGCTAAGCCCATTAAATGAACAGAGCCATTAGTACAAAGGTACAAGGCTAAACTTGCTTTGAGACAAAACTCAACAAAGTGATCAAACTTTTTGGATTTTCAACTTTTTATGTGTTTTTGGATTTTTGACATGAAAGCAGTAGAAGAATGATCAAAAATAAGAAAAATGAGAAAGCATTTTGAACACAAACAAACCACAAATTAAACAGATACTCAAAAACACAACGCAAATAACCAATCATATCCACAAAGCATAGGAAGAATTGATGCATGGACATGTTATAATGCTTATGCATGAGTACCCTTTGTCACCCACACATCACGTGCGTTTGGGGTGATATCCTTGACGGATCGGGTACGAGAGTTAGGACTTTCAAACCTCCTGTTGAAGCTCTCCAAGCAAGTGGTGAAGGCGCCGATCATCTTCATCACGTCCGCCATTCCTGGATCATTGTTTTGACTTCTTGGTTTCTCACCACCCCAAGACCTCTTGTCATTCCTTCTTCCTCGTGACCGAAGTGCGCTTGCATTGTTGTCTGCTCTCAGCTTTTGACAGTTGGGTCTAGTATGCCCTTGCAGTCCGCAATAGTGGCACACATACTCAGTTCTAGGACCCCATTGTGGTCTTGAGAGAGATCTTGCTCTGGTTTCATGTCTGCCCATAGATTGATTTCGAGGCTTATTCACCATCCGTTGCTCACTCACATTCTTCTTCTCAGCCTTAACATTCTCAGGGATGGATTCTTCTACAGTAGGCTCTATGGCCTTCACAAATTTCACTTCTTTGGTAGCTTTGGCTGATGAGCTACTTCCTCCGGTATACCCCAATCCGGACTTATCTGAGAAATGTTTTTAAGACAAGATAACATCTTCCAGCTTTCTGGAGGAGACCCTTTCAATCTTGGCTTGCGCTTGCACCATCTCTTGCTCAAGGAATCTTACTTTGGTGTAAGCTTCCGATAACTCTCCATTTAGTGTCTCAATCTCACATTTAGCCTCTTTATATCTAGCCAGTAGACTTTTGTAGTCCTCTTCAGCCCTTTTCATCTTCTTTACAGCCGCCTTTGCAACCCTTGCATACTCACCTGATTTCTCAAGAAGTAAAGTGTAATTCTCTTGAATACTCAATGTACCTTCATCCTCTTCAGCTTCCGATTCTTCAACAACTCCAATAGACTCCAAATCAAAATGTTCACCAAGTATTGTTAAGTTCGCTACCCAGGTGCTAGAAGTCACTATGCAAAATTGTGTTGTTCAGCTGATCAAGAAACCCCGATTTCAACAAATCAAGCTACATCTCAACAAATCAAATCTCAAGATTATTGAAATATAAAATTCAACCCAGAAGTTCACTAAGTGATTAGGGTTTTGTGTGATAAAGCCAAAGGTATATAAACAAACCCAAGTGTTTTTAGGTGCTAGAAGTCATTGTACAAAACTGTGCTACTCAACCGATCAAGAAGCCCTAATTTTGACAGATCAAGCTGCATCTTGATAGATTGAATATCAGGATTATTGAAATGTAAAATTCAACCCATTAGCCAATTAATTATTAGGGTTTCTTCAAATCAAGCAAAAGGTATTTATACAAACCCTAACTCAGATCCAAGAGAATTTTGGAACTACTTTGTTATAGATCTAAAGATTCTATGCCTCTTGCTCACAAAAGTCGCTACCAAAGATCATTCTACACACAATATGAACCGGTGGTTATTGAAGTTGCTGCATACTAGTCATCTCATGTACTACATCGAAACCTTCAAGTAGATTCTTGAAGTCATGTACTCAAGTTTCGTGTTGGAACAACTATATATTAAAGAAGCCTATGGATCGAAGAGCTGAGTTTGATAGGTTTAGCTACGTTTACGAAGAATATGGTTATCTAGTTTGTAAACTTCTATTTGATAGTAGATTTGTTTACCTCAGGATTGATTAGGTCAAGTCTCTCTAGGGTTTTTACTTTAGAATTTATATTCCATTGGCTCTCCCTTAGTCATCATATATGTGTATTCTATTTATTTTCTGTTGTGTTTGATATTGATAATTGTTGCATTAATCAAAGACAATCCATAATTAATCTAATTAACAACTTGACCTTAAATATATAATTATTGTTCTTACAAGGGTCTAAAAACCAACATAATATATTAAATTGAAAGCTCAATTAAGAATCCAATTTGGTAATTGAATTTGAACTTTTTGTCAAGTGTCCTTTCAATTGTATCTGAATTTTGTATCAAGTGTCCTTATAATTTTACTATAATTTGATATCAATTGTTTTCAAACTTTAAATGCGCCCTAATTTAATGCCAAGTGACCTTCTAATTATATTTACACTCAAACTTAGGCATCTAAACTTTAATTAAAAATATAAAATGATTTCATTCGAATTTATTATAATTCTATATATATAATACTATGGATGTTTTATATATATATATAGAGGAGTGTTCACCAAACTGCACAATCGCACCCAAATCGACCAAAAGCTCCCGTAAAATGGAGTAATCGCACCATACCACAAGTGGTAGTGAACCGCACTACACCACGCATTTGTGCACACACGCATTTATTTTTTTATATTAAGTATATATTAATAATTTAATATTATATAAAGTAAGTGGTCAACCCAGTATTAGTGCATTCTAATTTCACTTTTAAAACGGCTTTGTTTTGATTAAATACAAAATCGAAAGTTCAAAACCTCATTCACTTCTCCATCTCATACTCTCACTCTTCTCTCTTGATACCCTCTCTCTCTTAGTCGGCATAACTAGCAGTGTATATGGGGTACACCGTTATGGACCTTATAGTTGTTGCTTGTTAAGTATTTTTGTGTTACATGTTATATTTTCTTTAACAAGTATAATTGTGTATGGTTTATTTTCATTGATTATTTTTTGATTTGTATATATTTGTGGTATTTTTAGTTTATTGTTAATCTATCATGAATTTTTTTTTTGTTGGTCTTGTATATATTTGTATTACTATTTTTTGAAACTTACAATCATATTTTCATGGTTATTAATTGTAAACTAGTAAATAACAATGACATGTTGAAAAATATATTAGCCCAAAACTGATCAAACTGCACCTTGTGCACCGCACCGCACCACACTTGTGATCGCAAAATTGAGATGCGATGCTGTGTGGTGATGATTTTGGCCAAATCACACCGCAAACACTCCTATATATGTGTGTATTTGATTACTATTATTCTTTATTGCACCCATGCATATGCATGAATTATAAGCTAATGTCAACTTAGAGGGGAAAAAAAGGTTAGCTTATAATCTAATTCTAAACACACACTTAAAAAGCAATAATTAAAAATAATGAAAATTTACACTTTTCTACTCTAAACTATATACCCCATTTTGCACTTATCTCCATAAACTACAAAAATGCATGATCAACCCCCCCATACTAAAACTCATGTAACACTTATCATGGATCATATGCATCATCATAAAAAATTTGTAATTCATTCCATTTGAAATATGACAAATTTTACAATTACAATATTTTATAGTTTCTCAAGTGCACTTCACAAAACACGTTCTAAAAGCAATATCAAGCTATGAAGGTGCTGTTTCTTTTTTTTTTCTTTTTTTTTTTCCAAGAAAACAAGAGTAGTATGTGTTCAAATATGAAAGTCTACTATTTTTTTTTTTTTTTTTTTTTTAAAAAATAGTGATTTTTTTTTTTTGGCGTTCTTAAGCTTTATTTCTTTATCTCTCTCTCTCACTTTTATATGTATATGAGATGGGTCTAAGTTATACTTGGAACCCATTTGAATAGGCATTATTGCAGAGGAAAACGCGCGTTAAGGATCTAAACGCGAAAAAGGTAAACGTTTGGTAGAGCAATTTTAACCGGATTGCGTTTACAAATCTCACCAAATCAGCGGTTTTAAAAGGCAAAAATTCAGAGCTTTTTCAATTCGCATGATTCAATATCGATTATCGACCGCACTTTTTTTCAATCCAAAAGTCTGTTTTGCCCCCAAAATACTAGTATATATTCTAGCTCTATGTTCTTTCTCAACAATCCTTCTTCACCAATTTCCCACATATCATTTGGTGCTCTACTCCTCTACTTCAATTTTTGTCATTCTTTGTTACTGGGTCTACCTCCAAATCTCAGGCAAACTTATTCTTCATTCTCTTCCTTGAATCTTTCCTATATATTTGGTTTCTGCATGTTGGTTTAACAAGTTATTTCAACATAAACTTTGTTTAGTTAATACTAGAGATCTGGGTTTGGTTTCTAGTTCTTGGTTTAGTAAATTAAATTTAGTTTTGGGATTTGCTTTGAGAGTTGGCGGCAATGGGTTTTATTTCCTGGAAAAAAATAGAATAAGTTGAAAAAAATGTTATTGTTTAAAGGTTAGTACAATAAATTCAATTTTTTTCTTAGATCAAATTAACTCAATACTTTTGAAAAGGGTTGGGAGAATATTATAACAACTCTTGAAAAGAAAATAGGAAAAGAATATCCTAGGGTGAAGTAAGCATAAGTGAGATGCACTGAAGAAAGATTAGGTACTTTGAAATAATTTGAAGGGAAGTGAAACTGGATTGAGATGGTACACAGCCAAAGGGAGAATAGCTGCAACTGATGAGTGGTGGGAGAGGAAGCTAATGGTACGTTTCATATAATCCATTGTACATATGTTGTATTAGTATTAAACTATGCTAATGTGAGTTATTAACAAAAGTATTCAAACTTGTAGCCTTGTATGAGGTACCTGAGGCTGCAAAATTTCAAGAGAAGGGTTTAGAGAATGTTGAATTATTAGACATTATGTTTAAGGTCATTGCAGCTACTGGAGATTTAGTGTAACACCACAACCTTTATAAACTAAAAATAAAATAAATAAAAAGGGTTTTGGCAATATAATTTTAAGTGAGGGTAGTTTTGTAAATCCATTCCTAAGATATTTGTATTGAGTGGTCCAAAACCCCCACCCCTTATATCCACATGTTATCTCCCTCTCACCCTCCCAGCCCCTCTTCTCTCTCGCTTTTCTGCTGGTAGGCCAAACCATCTCCTCTCTCCCTTTGATTTTCACACTTCACTTCATTACCAAATTGGACACTTAGCTTCACACAATGAAAATAAGGGGTCTTTCATCTTTCATTACTCACACAAACCCATGGCCCTTTATTATTCTTTTTGTGGTGGAAGCTTTTGGGATAAAGATTTTGGTAAGAAACCTCTTCACAGTTCTACTCCTACTCCTAAGATTAATTCTTGCTATTAGTTCATTTGTTTTTGGCTATGCTAATTTACCTTGGTAGTTCTTAATTTATTTATATAACAATCCTTTTGATTGCATGTTTAATGATTATTCTCATTTTCCTTGATACATGTTTTGCACTTTAGTAACCTTTTGATTGTTGGATGCCACATATGGACTTTGCTATTCTGTTGATTATAAATTAAGATTCTTATGACCATATGTGAAAGGGTGATACCCCATGTATGAAATAATTGGAGGGTTATATGGAGTTCATGGATGGGCTTGTGAATTCATGTGCTTTCTTCAACATGTTTTTTACTTAGTTAATTTTAATAATGATTTGGTTTAATCCTTTAGTGCTCAAAAGGGAAACTCATGAGATATGCTACCCTTATTTTGAATTGATGTGTTTTATGTTATGTTTATATGTGCACATTGCTTGCAGTAGAGAATTAAAATGCTTTGGTTTTGTGTTATGGCACTATGAGTTTGTATGCTTGTTTCGTTCCTGCTGTTTGGAAATGGGTACTTGTCTTAGGTTAGGCAAGCTAGGCTTTAGTGCCTTTGATTTGATTTAGGGGATCCTTTTCGATTTTGGAGACAAATACGATGGTAAACTTTGCAATAAGCCTTGTTATTAATAGGTTTGATCCTTATGTTTCTAGATTTCAAGATTCTTGGTGATGGACCTAGTGACTGGATTGGCTGATTTTGTGATGCCTGGTTGAGGTAAAATCAGTTGGCTTTCCGAGGTAAGTAGCTTTTTAATGGAATTTTTGGAAAATAACCATATTTCATAAACTTTGTTTTTGAGTCAAACACATTTTGAAAAATTATTTGTGGAACTATGTTTTCTTAAAAGGTATTGTGTTGTGACCTTACTATATATGATTATATATAAAAGTGCATCATATTTGATAATGCATATGGGGAAATGCATGAATTGATGACTTGGAAAATATGAGCATCTTTGATTTAATTTTTGATAATGAATTTATGGATTTTATGGTATAATGGAAAATTTAAAGGTGCTTATTTTGTCTTTTATTATTTGGGAGTTGATAGAAGATTTTGTTGACAAAGAATGAATTTGGAAACCTTACAAACTTTATGGAAGTTTTGGTTGTTTAAGGTTTTTCTAAAACTACTCAGATATAAACTATGTCTTTGAAAGGAAATGTAACCTTTGAGCTTTATGTTGTTTTAACTTTATGGCATGTGTGATTTCCTGGTGATCACTCGATTTGGTTTCTGTAATCTTTGTGACAACAGAGTCAAATCTAGGTCAGTGTCTTTCACTTTGGATGACGCGTTCTTCCCTGCTGCCCGTAGGGGGAAGAGGTTCCTTAATTGTGTGTGGATGAGGCTATTGCCCATGGGGCCAAAAGACCACATGCAAAAGAGGTCGTACTTGACGCATTCTCCCTGTTGCCAATAAGGGGGAGACAAAATCATGAGGCTATGGGTGAGGCCGCTGCCCATTGAGCCAAGAGACTGCGTACCAAAGAGGACAATATCATGCAAATTGTGAATGAATGGATCCCCTGACCGATCTATGTGGTAGTATGTTATCTTTGTGATAAATTACCTTATGTTAGATTTTATGGCTTTAGAATTATATTGTTAGTGCTCACAGATTATAGTATATAGTTTCATGGTATTATTTTGAGGACTTTGAGAATATTGTGGATATTTGGTTATCGAAATATTTTATGAAACTACTTGGAAGTGATCTGTGTGTTTCAAGTACATGAACTTGTGAGCTTTTGATGTGGTTTTGCCATTGTCCCATGATATTGGTGATTACCCTGTCTGTGTGATGACCCATCTGTGTGACGACCCGTCTATGTGATGACTCCATCTGTGTGATAATCTTGTCATGTGACCTTGGGTGATGTTTCTAATTTTGAAATGGTATTGGATATTTTTTGGCTCATAGTGAATAAAATATAGTTTCATAGTTATTTTGGGAAGCTTGGTGCTATGTTATTTCTATCATTCTTGTCGTGTTGTTAATGAAATTGATTTTGCATAAATTAAATGGAAATTCCCAAATTATAGCATGTTTTGTAAAATGCTCATTATCATGAAACCTGCATTTCCCCCATCCCCATTAATTATGCTACTTACTAGGCTTTAGCTCATCCCACTCCCCAACAGTTTTACAGATAAATTAGTTATACATCAGGCATGAAGCTTAGTTTATTAGTGGTGATTGGACTACTACGTTAAGTGGGAGGTTTGCACTATAAATTGTTGGTGACTAACCTTACTAAATTTATCGAGGCTATAACTAATTCTACTGGAGATTGGGCTCTTATGGTTTGTTAGCCTTGGGTGTGATAGGCCTAGATTTTCTGTTGAGGTTACGTATCCTAGAGAGGAGTGTGACTTTGTGTTTATTTTATTTGGAACTTTGGATTGTTATGTATATTTGGAGACACATGATTTGTAGTATGTATTGTTTGTAAATGTGTCATAAAGCTTTGACTTATATTGTGGAGAGATCAACATATTTATTTATTTTATCAAACGGAAAGAAAAGAAAAATCTCGTACAGTCTCTCTTGAAGGCTCGGTTTTTCATGCTTTGGACCCTTTTAGGTTTGGAGCGTGACATTTAGTGTGGGCCCCCTTTTCAAGTGTGTTACCTGATGATGTTGAGAAACTTAAGGAGGGGTTAAGTGACACTTTTGTTGACTCATCTTCTCCAAAGAAAAATGATGATGATAATGAAGATGAGAATCCTAATCTTCCTACATAAGACAAAGGAAAAAGACGAACTTTGCTATCATACAAGGCAAAGGGAAGAAAGAAGCATTAAAGTTGACATAACAACTTAGTCGTATTTGTGATGTTGTGGAGTTAAGGAACTCAGCTTGTTCAGTGGAGCCAGGTAGTACTATTCGTAATGTCATGGAACATGTTTGCATCTTGGATGGCATTGAGAAGGGTTCTGAACTCTACCTTATGGCAACTTGTATTTTTCAGAAACAAGAGAAGGGAGAGATGTTTGTCGTGATGGGAGAACCACATTTGCAACTTCAGTTTCTGCAAGAGAAGGCAAGATTGTCAGGGGAACACTACTTTGGCACTAATTAATTAGGAAGACAATTGCTTTAAAATGTGTTCTTTGTGAGGTTTTTCATGGTTTATTATTTTATCATTTGAATAATGTGATTGTTAGGGTGTGTTTGAATTTTTTGGGATGTTTTAACAATATTTTTAATGGATATTATTTCTTTAATCGTTTAAACAATTTATTTATTGTGATTTATCTAATTTTTTGTTATCATTTTAGGTGTCATTCATATGGATTACAATGATTATATTGATAATAGTGATAATGATCATTCTTATGATGTGGAAGATGATGATGAATTATATGATCTTCTTGTTGCTGGATGTCATACAACAATGACGTATTACATGAAATATATTAATAAAAAACTTTGTAGAGGTTCTGAACAAACTGACTATAGGTGGTTGATGGATTGTTTGATTGGTAATAAAGCAAAATGTACCAAATGTTAAGAATGAAGCCATATGTTTTCCTTCAATTGTGTAATGTTTTACAACATACATATGGACTTCGGCACACAAGGCATGTTAGGCTTGAAG
This sequence comes from Quercus suber, assembly GCF_002906115.3. Lineage (NCBI taxonomy): Eukaryota > Viridiplantae > Streptophyta > Magnoliopsida > Fagales > Fagaceae > Quercus > Quercus suber. The sequence continues at coordinate 23,214 of NW_027069889.1, forward strand.
AGTTAGTAGGTATGTGTTTGATGATGCTCGGACAAGGAGCATATAATAGGTTGGTTCAAGAAAGATTCCAACATTTTGGTGAGACTACAAATAGACATTTTCATAAAGTTTTGAAATGCCTTAACATAATATTAATGGATAACCTCAAGCCTTTTGACCCTACATTTAGTGTAGTTCCAAGACATATACAAAAAAATCCATTGTACATGCCACACTTTCAGGTATGCATTTCAATCATTATAATTTGCTTCTAATCATTGCTAGGAATATTTCCTAAGTTACTAAAATTTGTATCTTATTTTAGGACAGTATTGGCGTCATTGATGGTACACATATCCAAGTTGTTGTTGCAGAGGACAAGAAAACTCCATATTATAATAGAAATAGTGTGCCAACTTTTAATGTGATGGCAGCATGTGATTTTGATTTACTTTTCATAATTGTTATGGTTGGATAGAAAGGTGCAGCACATGACACGTATTTTCTTAGATGCTATTCGTCGATAATCTATCAACTTTCCAAAACCATCACAAGGTATATAATTTTTTTATTTTAAATATATAGGAAGGATATTATTTATGCACATCTTATGTGTTTTTTTGTTTTTCTTTTACTAGGAAAATATTATTTAGTTGATGTTGGATACCCCTTAAGGAAAGGATATTTGACACCTTATAAGGGACAAAGGTGCCATCTTCCAGATTTTCGACAAGCTAGTCATGGAAATCACTTAGAAGAAAGGTTTAACTATGTTCACTCATCACTTAAAAGTGCAATTGAGAGAACTTTTGAAGTGTGGAAGAATAGATGGAAAATTTTGAAACAAATGACATCTTACATCATTTAGGTCCAAAGAAACATTATAGTTGCTACTTGTGTTTTGCATAATTTTATTAGAAAACACAACAAAGAGGATGAGGGATTTGAATGGGATGAGCATAACTTGGACAATCCAGGTAGTAATATTATTTAAGAAGATAGCAGCAGTCATGCAAACATTAAGAATATATATGATGAGGAGATGAAATCTATTCGTGACAAGATAGCTCGATCTATCTGTGGGTTGTAAACAATATTTTCATTATTTATATTTTAGACAAATTTTAATGTTTTGGTTAATAGCTTTTTTATTTATTTTATTATTATTGTTATAATGTGCGGGTCAAAGTATTGATATTGTTGGTAATAAACATGCTAATATATTTATTTTCCTAATCATTTATAGTCTTTCTCCTTATGATTTTTTTTCTTTGAGAAACTTCTCTCTATGAATTTCATCAACATCATGATCATCATTAATTTTTTATTATTATTAATGCAATTGTTAATCCTTTAAAAAAAACACTCATAACAGGAAAAAAAATGACAAGATAATCTTAACAATATAGTTTAGTCTTTTTTTGTAATTTACATCTAAAATAGCAACTTTTAAAACAATTTATCCAAACGTATACTTAGGGTCTTAAAAATAGAAAACGCACATTTTCACATTTTTACCAAACGCTTATTTATGGTTTTAAAAATGATGTTTTCAAAATGCACATTTTAAAAATGTTATTTTTTAGAAATGCACTTTTTTAAAACAACTTATCCAAATAGACCCTTGGTGTAATTCATGAAAAGTTACACATTTTTTAAACCGTGGATTTCTAAGAGATCTAACAGTTAAAATAACATCATTAAATGTTATTACTTTCTACCTTATATTATCTAATTAGTACTAGAATTCTCTCTCTTTTTTTTTTAACTAGGAAAATATTATTTAGTTGATACTGGATACCCCTTAAGGAAAGGACATTTGACACCTTATAAGGGACAACGGTGCCATCTTCCAGATATTCAACGAGCTAGTCGTGGAAATCACCTAGAAGAAAGGTTTAACTATGTTCACTCATCACTTAAAAGTGCAATTGAGAGAACTTTTGAAGTGTGGAAGAATAGATGGAAATTTTTGAAACAAATGACATCTTACAACATTAAGGACCAAAGAAACATTATAGTTGCTACTTGTATTTTGCATAATTTTGTTAGAAAACACGACAGAGAGGATGAGGGATTTGAATGGGATGAGCATAACTTGGACAATCTAGGAAGTAATATTAGTGAAAAAGATAGTAGCAATCAGGCAAACATTGAGAATATACATGATGAGGAGATGAGATCTATTCGTGACAAGATAGCTCGGTCTATCTGTGGGTTGTAAACAATATTTTCATTATTTCTATTTTAGACAAATTTTAATGTTTTGGTTAAGAGCTTTTTTATTTTATTATTATTATTATTATTATAATGTGCGGGTCAAAGTATTGATATTGTTGGTAATAAACATGTTAATATATTTATTTTCCTAATCATTTATAGTCTTTTTCCTTATGATTTTTTTCTCTGAGAAACTTCTCTCTATGAATTTCAACAACATCGTGATCATCATTAATTTATTATTATTATTAATGCAATTCTTAATCCTTTAAAAAAACACTCATAATAGGAAAAAAAAAATGACAAGATAATCTTAACAATATAGTTTAGTCTTTTTTTTGTAATTTACACCTAAAATAGCAATTTTTAAAACAATTTATCCAAACACATACTTAGGGTCTTAAAAATAGAAAAACTAGGTTTGAACAAAGGGGCCACCCCAGTGGCTGCCAAACACTAGTAAACAAAACAAATCTATTGCATTTAAAAATAATACTTTACACATGAGCTTGCTTAATTAATTTTTGTCCCTTTTTTCTCTTTCCCTTATCTATTGCATTTACAATCATGTTAAAACTTAAAAGGAAATCTACACCAATGACTATGAATACAAAGATGAGTGTATCTGGTAATAAAAACAATGATGGGCTAAAGTGCTAAATGACTACTATATCATCTATTAGACTTAGGTTGTGTTTGGCATTGGCTGAAAAATATAGTTTTTTTTTACTATTTAGCTTATTTTTCCACTATTCCTAGGTCCCATTGCATTTTTTAGTACTATTTATGGATCCAGCTAGCTTTTAACTTTATCTACAGTACTTTCAGCAAAAATAAAAAATAAAAAATTAGTTTCAACAAAACAAGTTGTTCTCGGGGACTCTTAGACTTGGATTCTATTGGTTTTAAATATATATATATATATATATTTTTTTTTTATTATCAATTAACAAAAAGAATATGTGAAGAATTGCAAAAAGGTAGGGAGTATACATTATAGAGAAGAACTTTAGAGACTCATGAAGTATTTAATAAGGAGAGAGATAATTAGGTAAGTTTTAATGATAATATGGGCAATGATGTTTCTTTTTTAACTGTTGGATCTCTAAGAGATCTATGATGTAAAAAATGTGTAATTTGAACCCATATCATAAACAAAAAGTATTTACATAATTAAAATTTTTAACCTGCGCAATTATATCAAGTGTGATATATGAATATAAAAAATAAAAAAAAATTCTTTTTTCGTTAAACTACGTCAAAGGCTTGAAGCAGCAAGTCCAGGCAGAAGGTCTACCTTTCAATTGTTTGGCTTGGTGACAAAAAGGGAGGTTTGCTTGTTTAGTGGATGATAGACTTAGATTTGAAGTTTTGGTGTTTTNTGATGTTTCTTTTTTAACTGTTGGATCTCTAAGAGATCTATGATGTAAAAAATGTGTAATTTGAACCCATATCATAAACAAAAAGTATTTACATAATTAAAATTTTTAACCTGCGCAATTATATCAAGTGTGATATATGAATATAAAAAATAAAAAAAAATTCTTTTTTCGTTAAACTACGTCAAAGGCTTGAAGCAGCAAGTCCAGGCAGAAGGTCTACCTTTCAATTGTTTGGCTTGGTGACAAAAAGGGAGGTTTGCTTGTTTAGTGGATGATAGACTTAGATTTGAAGTTTTTTTGTTTTTTTTTTTTTTTTTTTTTTTTTTTTTTTTTTTTTTTGTATTTGTATTTGTATTTGTATTTGTTTTTGTTAGGTTGTTTTGAATAAAATATTATCTAGTGGAAAGTAATAAATAGAGAGAGAGAGAGAGAGAGTATTATTTAGGTAATAATTTTTTTTTTTTAATACAAGATAGAATTTCTATTCTAACATAATCTAAGTGTATATGTGTGTAAAGCTTCCTCCTAGAGACTTGAACCTCGACCCTTGCCCCCCATACCTCACAAGTACTTGTGGAGTGACCACCGCACCAAGGGTGAGTGGTAGTAGGTAATAACTAATATATAAGATGAAAAGCAATAACATTTAGTAACTAATTAAAGGCCCGTGTGTTGCACGGTTTACTTAAAAAACTTTATGTAAATAAATTAAAAGATTCAAAATTATATTAATAATTAGTTAGTCACATTACAAAGCACATTAATGTTACGACATATAATTAATACATACATTTGAGTCATTTTTTATGAACATAGTATGTTGTAAGGACACAGTTTGGTCTCAATCCTAAAGGATAAATGAGCATAGGCCCAAAAAGCCCAATATAATGAATTTGTAGAGAGTGGATTGGAAAACTGGGCCTTAATGAATCAAACAACAAGTAAAGTGGATTCATATGACAAGCAAATGAAGATAGAGTTATTCATCTAAATAAAATTATCCTCGGCACAATCCGAGGAGATCAGTTCTTATATATTGATTCTCAAATTAGAATACAAGTTCAGTTCTTGAGTGCTACAATGTTTCTCCTTCTATTTCTCGATCCCCCTTTCCTCAGAGGTCTCTTACATTATATATCTCCATTTGAATGATCTTAACCCTCCATTTGTTGATCATCCAAGTTACTACTTGAGTGCTTGTCCCATTGGACAACCTCTGTCGACTTCTGTGAGTTGAGGTTGCCAAGGCAGCACTGTTCAAGGGTTTTCTCCACATAAATACAGTTAGAAAGTTAGCTGCAGAGCATTCAATGTGGTGGCAGCAGCTTTGCCTTAGAGTCTTTCATTCCATGGAATCCCACATCACCTAGGGAAGCACATGGAAATGTGTTTATAAGAAATAATATTCCTTCAATGTGTAGAGGCCTTTTCCCCCACGACTCTGTGCTTTGGGGGAGAACAAAACCGTGAGGGGTATGGGCCCCAAAAGCAAACAATATCTACACAGTTGAGGTGAGGTCATTACAGATGGTATTAGAGCCATGCCCTAGCTGGAAGTGTGGGCCCCACACGCGAGGACGCGTGTGCCCCTAAAAGGGGTGGATTATAGTGACCCAAAAAGGGGGGTCTTGCATTCCATGGAATCCCACATCACCTAGGGAAGCACATGAGAATGTGTTTATAAGGAATGACATTCCTTTAATGTGTAGAGGCCTTTTCCTCCACTATTATGTGCTTTGGGGGAGAACAAAACCGTGAGGGGTATGGGCCCCAAAAGCAGACAATATCTACACAGTTAGAGCGGGGTCATTATAGATGGTATCAAAGCTATGCCCTAGCTAGAAGTGTGGGCCCCACACGCGAGGACGCGTGTGCCCGTAAGGGGGGTGGATTGTAGTGACCCAAAAAGGGAGGTCTTGCATTCCATGGAATCCCACATCGCCTAGGGAAGCACATGAGAATGTGTTTATAAGGAATGACCTTCCTTTAATGTGTAAAAGCCTTTTCCCCCACTATTATGTGCTTTGGGGGAGAACAAAACCGTGAGGGGTATGGGCCCCAAAAGTGGACAATATCTACACAATTGGGATGGGGTCGTTACAGAAGTACATTCATGATGCGTGTCTTTATGAATAGAAGCTCCTGGAATGTCACCCTGGATGATAGGAGGCACATCTTGATCTACGTTGTGTTTAGCCAAGGGAAAATTTCTCCTCGGACAACCTCTCCCATCCTCTATAGTCAGAGTTTGCTCTTGAAGTTTGAATTATTATGTCTTCCTTGCTCCTAATCTATTCTCGGATCACGAGGCCTTTTCGGACAAGGCCCAAGGCCCAATATACATTTGGGCCTGCGTCCCCACAAGAGCCCCTCAAAACTCCAGTTTTCCCCTCCTATCCGAGGAGAAAAATGGGGTTTTGATGTTTGAATAACAAATACCACATGTTCCTTTGATTTCCACACGTGAGAATAGCGCTTTGCGTGTCCCATAACTGTTCCTGACGCTTCGAAGCCCGTGATGTCTCATTAAATGCTCTAGGCAGCGCTATGTTCCCTGTACCCTACAATGCAATGTAAATCCTACAGCTGGCTTTTCTCCTTGAATTTTGAGCGGGATAACTCCCACTCAATTTTGCCTCTTATATAAGGCCCCTTGGGGGATCATTTTTCCTCATTTTACAAGTCTTCAAGCTCTCCAGAAATCCCAAACTCTTTGACCTTCAACGCTTCCCAAGTTTCCAAATCTTCCAAGTCCTTTTCTTAAAAAATCTTTCAATCTTTTTAAAGGTTCACGGATTAACACACGTGCTTATTCTCGTAAGTTTCTACTTCTTTAGGCTCTTTTCTCCTCAGCCAATCTCCTCAGTCTTTCATTCTTTGTATCCTTTCTTCAAAAACTCCTTTCGCATCCCCTTAGTTTGCCTAGATGGGGTAGGTTTAAGCACCTCATAGATTCTTCTGCTGGTATGAAGGGCTTCAGGGCCAAGTACCACATTCTGCAGGGAGTAGCCCTGCGGTATTGTGCCCCAGACCAAATAGTTACAGATAGAAAAGAAAGGGAGGTTGTCATTCTGATGATCGCTTTCATAGAAGGAGGAATGACACTTCCTATAGGTAAGGTGACCTGAGACTACCTAATCAACCATAGGTTGTGTCCCCATCAATGCGCTCCTAACCTATTTAGAGTTTTAGGTAGCGTAGATGCTCTCACTGAACAAATGGGCTTGGGACTCACATGGCACAATATTGTTCACATGTATGATTGCAATTCCTTTGTCGATGTGGGATATTACCTTAAATCCCGGTCCAACATTGTTAGGCTTGTATCGTGTCTTCCCAAGTCCAACAAGGGCAGGAAGGATGACTACTTGATCGACTCTGGGGAATGGCACAATGGTCTTCACTGCCCAACTTGGGAGGGAGATCTAGGTAGGGTACCCTAGGTTTAGGTCCCTCGGCATGGGATTTAGTTCCTTTAGCTTTACCATGCTTTCTATTTGCATTTCATTTTACTTTGATGGTGATTTCATTATACTAACCCTAGTTTTGCTCCTCGGATGTTCTTACAGATAAAAGGCATGTTGCTCCCAAACTTAGCCTTGTTAATGTCGCAGGTCTCAACAAGGTGCTGAGCTCCGAGATATTTATGAGTGAAGATAGGCAATTGCAAGCCGTCCACTTAGTACTTGACTTCGATCCCTTGTCAAATCTGTTCCAGGACGCGAGTTAAGCAATAAAAGTCGGTGACCCTAAACTAGCCCGAATAGACGTTTCAGTGCCCAGCTCTTAGCTCGAGAAGACCTTCCTCCGGTCGAACTACCCCTCTAATGTTCTCTCTACGAGGTAGCTCTCCCGAGAGAAGAAACAGCCTCATACCGCTTGTCACTTGAGGCCAAGATAAATCAATTTTTATCTCAAGGACGAGGGAGAGAAGCAGGGAGAAAAGGTGGTTGAAGTCCCAGACTCTTAAGACGAGCTTAACAGAGTTTCTGGTGTATGCCCCTTCAGCCTTGTAGTCGCGCACCTAGAAGATCGCTTGGAGGACGAAGAATAGGAGATGGCCTTGAACCAAAGAAAAAGCTTGAAAGACCTCATAGCCAGAAGGAACAAAGGATCTTCATCCAAAGAGGTCCCTAAGTCTCATGCTACTGACAATCTCCCCCCTCCCCCTTCTTCTCCCACAACTGCACTCAGCCTGATCCCTCTCCCCAACCTGAAGAAGAAGAGAAAGGAGTAGGAAGTGGAAGAGGGTGAGGTGGTCCCTCAAAAGGGGGCCAAGTAGCAGAAAACTGCTAAAGACAAATAGGCATCCTCTGTGGAGAGTAGGGAGGACCCAAGTGAGGCTGAGGTGCGCCAACAGCAGCACACTTGGGCTCCTTGGTTAGAGTTGGATGGCGCTGCCATCCCATGGAACATCTTTGTCTGGGAGTTCTAGAGAGGGCACTCAGCCTATGTTGTTGAAGCCTTAGAGCAACCCCTTCTCCTGCCCAAAGATATGAAGGCTTTAAGGCACATGAGGCAACTAAACCTCTTCATGTCCTTGAAGAGGGATCTCGCCATGGTAAATTTCACTATCAAATCTTTTAGATAAATGCTAAGTTCCCCTTTTCATTCTCTCTTCTTTTTCTTTTCCCCCCCTCTCTTTTTTCTTTTTATTTTTTTTATTTTTTTTATTTCTTTTATATGGGATTCCTTTATTATTTTTGTGCAGGTTACCCGCAGGTTTTTGTGGCGGAGGAGTGGGTCCAGGACGCCTATAATGAGGCTACGGTTGAGGCCTACTTTCGCACTGAGACTGAGAAGTCCTTAGGAGCCTTGAAGCGAGAGCAACAAGAGTTGGCCACCAAGTTGACTGCTGAGAAGAGGACGAGAAAGAGTGCTAAGACTGGGCTAAAGAGCACCCAGGACCAGGTTGAAGATCAGCACAAGAAACTCTATCTTACTACGATAGAGCTTGCCACACATAAACAACTAGTCTTGGACCTGAAAGCTGACCTAGAGAAGGCCAAAGCTGCCTCTCGGATGGCCAAGGAAGTAGCAGAGGCATCGAAACAAGCATCTTACCTCCTCAGGGAGGAAGAAACTGAGGTTAGGTTGGCTAAGGAGTTGGCCGAGGTATGTAGGGACTACTACAAGGTAACGAGGGTGGAGGCCCTTAACCTTGTAGAGGTTCCTACTGACTCAAAGTGGTGGTAGCCAGGGAATGTCTACTATCATCCTAAGATCTGTGAAGTCCCAGTTTCCCTCCCATCTCCCTCTACCCTTACTCCGAAATCTTCTAAGAAACCTTTGACTGTCCAAGCCACCCTGCCTCCCCCTGAGGCTTCCAAAGGACCTAGCCAAGCTGGTGATCAAGGCCAAGGGGCTAAGGTGGCCAAAGATAAAGGCAAGGGCAAGGAGACTAAGCCCCCCTCAGAGGCCAAGGATGCTATCAAGGTCAAGGATGCTATAGCCAAGACAAAGGAGGCCAAGGCCAAATCTAGGGAGGCCAATCCTGAGGCCAAAGATGCTTCTGTCTCTCAGCCGAGCAAGAAGGAAGAGCCTCCTCTTCCTTTCAGTTAATGAATAGACTTTACTTTTCATTTTATGTGTATCTACTTTTCTTTCTTGTAATATTTATTCTTTGGTTAAGGTAGTTATTATTTTGCCCTTTGATAAGATCTAAGATTAATGATGTTACAAACAATACTGAACTGCTGCTACTCTTTCTTTAATAAGGGATAATAGTAATGCATTGCTGCTAATTCAGATAAATTGAACAAGTAGAAACAATAAAGAAAATGATCACAGGCCTGTACTGGGAACTAAACCTCTAGCAAGGAAGCCTGAATCTCCTGGAGGTGAACAATATATTTAGTAAAAGATAAGTGGGGCAAACAACAATTATTCTGCCCAACACATAGGCAAATAACCAAGAACTTTAGCTTACTCAAGGCAAGTGATCCAAGAAGCTGGGTTAATCCTAGGACCTATTTAACACTTAGAAAAATGAATAGAGAGTGTTAATTTACTCAAAGCATGTGGTCCGAGGAACCAGACATGACTAAGGTTCTGTTAGATACTTAGAAAAATGAGCTGAAGTGTCAATTTACCCAAAGTATGTAGTCTGAGAGACCAGGCATAACTAAGATTCTGTTCAAAACTTATAAAGATGTCATTAAGTATTAATTTACCTAAAGTATGTGGTTTGAGGGACCAGGCATGACTAAGGTTCTGTTTAATACTTAGAAAAGTAACTTGATATATCAATTTACCTAAAGTATGTGGTCTGAGGAGCCAGGCATGACCAAGGTTTTGTTTAATACTTAGAAAAATGAGTTGAAGTGTTAATTTATCCAAAGTATGTGGTCCGAGAGACCAAGCATGACTAAGGTTCGGTTTAATACTTAGTGAAGTAACTTGATATATCAATTTACCCAAGGTATGTGGTCCAGGGAGTCAGGCATGATCAAGGTTCTGTTTGATATTTAGAAAAATGAGCTGAAGTGTCAATTTATTCAAAGTATGTGGTTCGGGAGACCAGGCATGACTAAGGTTCTGTTCAACACTTAGAAAAATGTCATTAAGTATTAATTTACCCAAAGTATGTGGTTCGAGGGATCAGACATGACTAAGGTTCTGTTTAATACTTAGTGAAGTAACTTGATATATCAATTTACCCAAGGTATGTGGTCCGGGCAGTTAGGCATGACCAAGGTTTTGTTTGATACTTAGAAAAATGAGCTGAAGTGTCAATTTACCCATAGTATGTGGTCCGAGAGACCAGGCATGACTATGGCTCTATTCAACACTTATAAAGATGTCATTAAGTATTAATTTACTCAAAGTATGTAGTCTGAGAGACCAAGCATGACTAAGGTTTTGTTTAATACTTAGTGAAATAGACTAGAATATTAATTTACCCAAAGTATGTGGTCTGGGAGACTAGGCATGACTAAGGTTCTGTTTAATACTTAGTGAAATAGTACGTAGCGTATAATATTATTAACAAAAGTATGGCAGAAAAGACTTTCATTAATAATAGTACCTTCGCAGGTTATTTACATTCTAAAGGCGTGGGATACCATGTTCATCTAGATCTTCAAGATAGTATGTGCCTATTCCAGCCATTGAGATAATGCAATATGACCCTTCCCAATTGGGCCCTAACTTTCCCCATGTCGGGTTCTTTGTAGTACCCAAAACCTTTCTCAACACGAGGGCTTCAAGTGATAATGGCCTAAGCTTTGCGTTGGCATCATACCCTTGCTTGAGCTTATGTTGGTAATATGCCAATTGGACCATGGCATTTTCTCTTCACTCTCAAATTAGATCTAAGCTCATTTCTAACAGCTCATCATTGTTGCTCGGAGTGAAAGAACTTGTTCTTAGTGTTGGAAATCCAGTCTCTAAAGGAATAATAGCATCGACTCTATAAGTCATTGAAAACGATGTCTCTCTTGTTGATCTGTGAGATGTGGTCCAATATGACCAAAGGACATAAGGCAACTCTTCTACCCATTTTTTGTTTGCATCATCCAACCTCTTCTTGAGTCCACCCACTATGATCTTATTAACAGTCTCGGCCTATCCATTCCCCTGTGGGTAAGCCGAGGTGGAATACCTATTCGTAATTCCAGGTCACAACAATACCTCCTGAAGGCTTTGCTATTAAATTGAAGTCCATTGTCCGAGATGAGTGTGTGAGGGATCCCAAATCAGGTGACAATGTTTTCCCAAACAAATCTCTTGGCATCTACATCCCTGATATTTTCCAATGGTTCAGCTTCACTTGGTGAAGTAATTCGTGCCGACTAGTAAATATCTCTTATTCCTAGTTGCCTTAGGAAAAGGTCTAACAATATCCAAGCCCCATTGAGTAAAGAGCCAAGGGTTGGATAGAGGATTAAAGACCCCCCCTAATTGATGAATATTTGGGGTAAATCTTTGGCACTGGTCACACTTCTTCATATATTCTTGTGCTTCCTTCTGCATGTTCGGCCACCAATATCCCTGTGTAAGGGCTTTGTGAGACAAGGATCTACCTCTTGTGTGGCTTCCACAAATTTCTTCATGTAACTCCTCCAGAAGTAGCTTTGATGCCTCGGGTGTATGCATAGCAAGTACGGCCCAGAAAAAGAGCGCTTATACAACTTTTGGTCCTTGGACAGCCAAACCAAAGAGCCTTCCTTCACATCTTGTCAGCCTCTGTTTTCTCTTCAAGTAAATATCCTCTTTAAGGAACAATACTATAGGGTCCATCTAGCTGGACCCCACCCTGATTTGATGGATTTGGACCATTTCCCTCTTCACTTCAGTAGGCTTGCATAAGTCTTCAACAAGGATGACTCGAGATAAACCATGTGCTGAAAATGTTGCAAGAGTGGCTAGAGAGTCACCATGTGTGTTTCCATTCCTAAGGATATGCAGCAAACTGAAAAACTGGAATCTGATTGCAAGCGCCTGACTTGATTCAAATATTCTTGCATTCTCACGTCCCTGGCCTCTAACTCTCCCTTCACCTGGCCTATGACCAATCTTGAATCTAAGAATATCTCCACTACCATTCCGTCCATTTTTTGAACCATGGTTATCCCTGCCAATAGAGCCTCATACTCAGCCTCATTATTTGAAGCCAAGAAGCCTAGTCTTAAGAGTTTCTCAATAGTGATCTTCTCAGGAGATACTAGAACTAGCCCCCACTCTGAATCCCTTTTGGTTCGCTGCATCATCAAAATATACCTTCCAGGATAAAGGTTCCTGCGAGGAGACCATGCCAACCAATTTTTCATCCATGCTCTGCTTCTTCACAAGATTCAGTGAATTCGGCTACCAAATCTACAAGAACCTGGCCCTTGATAGAGGTGCGAGGCATGTACTTGATGTCAAAAGCTCCTAGGATTATACCTCACTTGGCAATCCTCCCTGTGAAATTTGCACTCTGAAGTAGTGATCAAAGTGGAAGTCAGGTTAAAACAATAACTGTGTAGGATTGGAAGTAGTGGGAGGGTTTATGTGTAGCATGTACCACTGCCAAAATAGCCTTTTCTAGTGGTAGATAACGGACTTCTACCTCATGTAATGACTTGCTTACATATTGGCCTCTGCACACCACCATCAACTCGAATGAACACCAAGCTCACAGCATGAGAAACCACAGCAATGTAGGCAAACAAGACTTCGTTCACACTAGGCCTGGACATGACAGGTGGCTGAGAAAGGTATTCCTTAAGCTGTAGAAAGGTCGAGACACACTTCTCGATCCACCCAAATCACTTCCACTTATTCAACAATTAGAAGAAAGGTCTGTATCTGTTCGTTGATCGAGAGATAAACCAGTTCAGGGTAGCAATCATCCTTGTTAGTTTCTGGACCTCTTTGGGATTTCGAGGTGATTGCAGACTATTTATTACCTTAACTTGATCAGCATTGACCTCAATTCCACGGTGGGTGACCATATAGCTAGAAACTTGCCTGATCCCACGCCAAAAGAGCACTTGGAAGCATTAAGGCGCAACTTGTGTTTTCTTAGTACTTCAAAAATATCCCCGAGGTCTCCTACATGCTCGGACACCACCTTACTCTTTACCACTATATCATCTATATAGACTTCAATATTCTTGCCCAATCGTGACTTAAACATCCTAGTCATCATACACTGATAGGTAGAACTTGTGTTCTTCAAACCAAAAGACATCACTTTATAGTGGTAATTTATGGTAGGGGTGACAAAAGCTTTATTCTCTTGATCATCCAAGGCTAGTGATATTTGATGGTATTCTTGAAAGGCGTTTAAAAAGCTCATCCGAGAATGGCCTACAATTGCATCTACCAGCTAGTCTATTCGAGGCATAGGGAAAGGATCTTTTGGATAGGCCTTATTTAGATCGGTAAAGTCTACACACACCCGCCACTTCCCATTCTTCTTTTTCACCACTACAGTGTTGGTCAACCATTTGGGGTAAAACACTTCCTTAATAGCCCTAGCTTGCTTGAGTTTCATCACCTCGTCTTTGACAACATCAGAATGGTCCTTAGATGAGCGCCGAAGTGGTTGCTTTTTGGGGGTAACAGAAGGAGTGATATTCAAACGATGATAGGTGAAGCTCGAATCCACCCTAGGAGCTTCGTATGCACTCCACGCGAACACGTCGATGTTCCTTCTGAGGAACTCTATCAGCACTTCCTTCTCTTGAGGAGGTAGCTAAGTTTCGACCTAAAAAAACTTCTCCAAATCATTACCTACAACAATTTTCTCTAAGTCCTCGCATTTCACCCCCTCGGCTGTTTCTTCCACGGGTAAAGTTGGAGTCTTTGATTGCTACAAGCTCTTTTCAGCAGAGGCCGAGGACTCTATTCCTGGCTGATGGGTTATTGCAGCGATCAAGCACTGCCTTGACATGGACTGGCTTCCAACCAGCTCTTCAATCCGGTCCCCAGATAGATGTTTTACCTTTAGATGCAAAGTGGAGGAAACGGCCCCTAGAGAGTGAAGCTAGGATCTTCCTACAATGGCCGTGTAGGGAGAATAGGCATCCACTACAATGAAATTCACCTCCACCACCTCTGATCCTGCTTGTACAGGTAGAAGAATCTGGCCCTTAAGGATGACAGCTTTCCCGTCGAAGCTTACCAAAGGCAAATCATAAGCTGTCAAGTTCATAGGTTTCAAGCCCAGCTCGCTGTATAAATCGGGGTACACAATCTCTGCCCCATTGCCTTGATCCACTATCACCCTCTTAACATCATACCCCCTATCCTAAGGGTAACCACTAAGGCATCATCATGCGGTTGTATGGTTCCCACCTTGTCATCCTCAGAGAAACTTATTGTTGGACGGTTCTTCACTCTAGCCTTCTTTTGCTTAGGTTTGGAGTCCTCAGTAGGTAGTCAGGCTACAGGCATCACCCTGGAGAGGTGAGAGCCGGTTCTCTTCAGGGCCACAAAGATGACATTAATAGTGCACAGAGGGGGCCTTAAAGAAGCATTCCCTTGAGCCCCTGACCTTGCTTGGTCCCCTTGCCCATTGGGCCGATATAAAAACTATTTTAACCTTTCATCTCAAACTAGCTGCTCCGGATGATTCCACAAAGTTCTATAGTCTTCAGTGGTATGTCCCCGTTCTTGGTGGTACTGGCAATGAAGGCTTTGGTTACACCTTATGGCATCTCCTCCCATCTTATTTGGCCATTTGAAGTATGGCTCGTTCTTAATCTTCTCCAAGACTTGATGCACTGGCTCTCAGAACACCGTGTTAACCACCTAAGGGGCTGTAGACCTAGATTGCCTAGCAAAATCCCTTTGGGGCCTGTTATTGTTGTAGCAGTCCGGCCTGAAATCCCTTATCTCTAGAAGGATAACCTTACCCTTCCCTTTGCCTTGTTATTGGTCTTTCTCGACCCTCTTGTACTTATCAATCTGGTCCATGAGTTGGTGCACACTGGTAGCAGGTTTCTCGGTCAAAGATTTCCTCAAACCATGCTCGGTAGGCAAGCCAACCTTGAAAGTCCTGATGGCCACATTGTCAAAGTCACCATCTATCTCGTTAAACATCTCCCAGTATCTGTCGGAGTACGTTTTCAAGGTCTTCCCTTCTCGCATGGCCATAAACAATAGGGAATCTAAGGGTCAAGAAATCCTATTGCATGTAATGAAGCAGGATCGAAAGGCCTGAGTGAGTTCCTTAAAGGAATTAATGGAACCTGCTCCCAAGCCATCGGACCACCTCATCACCACAAGCCCCAAACTAGATGGGAATACCTTGCATATTAGAGCCTCGTTTTTGGAATGCACTACCATCATCTAGTTGAAGTGGCTTATATACTCCACAGGGTCTGTTCGACCATTGTACATGGTGAACGTGGGCTGGGTGAACCACCAAGGAAGTCTTCCTCCTTTAATCTTGCGCGTGAAAGGTGATCTGGAAATTTGGTTAAGCATTCTACTCATCGCATCATTTCCCAAGCCTTTGGAGGATGAATTCCTGTTTCTGTGCTCATGGCAGTGGTCCTCAACATATGAAAAAGACTCATTGGGGGGAGTTCTTGATCTGCGTCTGTAACTACCATCCTTTTCATTGTCAGAAGAGAAGTCCAAACTAGAGGGAGTTTGCTTTCGCCGTTCATGGCATAGCTTTATCTTCAACTGATCAATTTCCAGTTGCAAGGCTCTGGTATCCTTCTCATGAGAAAGGTGGCTTCCATTTCGGGACTGGCTTCTACTAGTTTGGGTGGTATACACACTAACTTCCCGGTCCCTTTTTCACTCGAGGTTGACAAAATGGTCTTCACGTTGGGACCCCATAGATTCTACCTAGTGTGAACCTGATCCTACCATAGTTAGACGTCAAATTGACTAAAACACCATAATTTTCCACAGATAGCACCAATTGTAAGGATGCAATTTGGATCTCAAGCCCAAAAGATAAATGAACTTAGGCCCAAAAAGCCCAATACAATGAATTTTTAGAGAGTGGGTTGGAAAACTGGGCCTTAATGAATCAAACAACAAGTAAAGTGGATTCAGATGACAAGCAAATGAAGATAGACTTGTTTATTCTAAATAAAATCGTCCTCGACACAATCCGAGGAGACCAATTCTTATATATTGATTCTCAAATTAGATTACAAGTTCAGTTCTTGAGTGCTACAGTGTTTCTATTTCTATTTCTCGATCCCCCTTTCCTCAAGGGTCTCTTACATTATATATCTCCCTTTGAATGATCTTGGCCCTCAATTTGTTATCATCCAGGCCACTACGTGAGTGCTTGTCCCATCGGACACCCTCTCTAGCCCTCTGTGAGTTAAGGTGGCCAAGGCAGTACTGTTCAGGGGTCTTTTCCACATAAATGCAGCCAGAAACTTAGCTGCAGAGCATTCAATGTGGTGGCAGCAGTTTTTCCTTAGATATTTCGTAGCTCCCATCCTCCCTATACGTTCATGATGCATGTCTTTATCAATAAAACCTCCTGGAATGTCATCCTGGATGACAGGAGGCACATCTTGATCTTCGTTGCATTTAGCTGAGGGGATATTCCTCCTCGGACAACCTCTCCCACCCTCTATAGTCATAGTTTGCTCGTGAAGTTTGACTTATTACGTTTTCCTTGCTACTAATCTATTCTCGGATCACGAGGTCTTCTCAGACAATGCCCAAGGCCCAATATACATTTAGGCCTGCATCCCTACATATGTAATATAAAAATTTTACATATTAAAACATAAACTTATGATATACAATGAAAATAAATATTAAATTTATTTTAAATTATTTAAAACTTTTGCTAATAGAATTTTAGATGAAGTAGGATTTTAAATTTCTTATAATTTAGAAAATAGATTTTTATTTTATTTTTATATAAGATAGAATTTCTACTCTAGCCCAATCTAAGTGTATATATGTGTGAAGCTCCCTCTTAAAGACTTGAACCCCGACTCTTGCCCTCCACATCCCACAAGCATTTATACTTGTGGAGTGAGTACCGCACCAAAGGTGTGCAGTGAAAAATAGATTGTTATTTATAGTAAATTATTGGCAAAAGAGATTGATCTACATTAACTATTTGTTGTCCCCCTAAAATATATATATATATATATATTGTCACTATATTAATAATTAATGAGAGTGAACTGTTTTTATGCATTTAGTGATATAACCTATTACCAAAACACTTTAATTTTGAAAAGAAAAAATTGAAAAGGAATGGTGATTTTGAGGAGATAAAACATGGTATTTGAGGCTTGTGAGCATTATTTTGACTTTCTTAATACATAATGTAAACAAAGAAAGAATAAGTATTAACTTTATGATTATATATGAGATCTTCACATGTTTTGTAACCAAATTGCCAAACACTCTTCATAAGAGTGTCATTAAAAAGTAAAACAAATACTAAACTAAAACTCTTAATTCACAGGGAAAAACTAAAATTTGTAAAACTTAAACTGTTTAGCAAGTCTGTTGAAAATTTTAAAAGTAGATAAATTAACACTTAAATTAAAATTGGTGACAAAAAAACATGTATTGACAAAATAAATAAATAAATATATATATATATATATATATGTTAAGGCTGCCAAAGCCAGACTATTTATAAAATGAACAAACTTAAGATGAAGAACATGAAGTATAACAATAAACAGTAAAGTTTACGTACACACCTCCATTCCACAAGGAAGATAAAACAAAAGTTCAGACTTCAGACCATTCTAATTCGGGTATGTATGAATTATGATCGATGTGTGAGATTAATGTTCATGTTTACTCTACATTTAAATTTTAATATTTCACTTAAGTCAAGTCTATATATATTATATATAAAACAATTTTTTTTCCCCAACTGGTTTCCCTTTTTCTTGTTTCGTTGTCGTTTTGCATACTGTTTCAATAATCCTGATCCACCATAAGTTGTCAAGTCACGATTGGAATGCTAAGAAATAGTCACAATTTCCAGAATGCTACTAAAGCTAATCAAAAGAATAGGCATAATTATGATAATTAATTTTATATCTTATAATATATAACTTTCTCTGAAAGATGAAATAAACTATTATTCAATTTAATATATAGCTGATAGCATTTTATTATGTGAGGTAATAGATTGTAAGAATTCCTTTTCCCTTCTTTATTTTGTTCTATATTATTTACTGTATTTGTTTTTCCTTCTCTTTTTGGTCAATTTTTCTATCGTGCAATGTCTCTCTGTTTGAGGAAGTGAGCTTGCCCTCTTCCCCTAGGCAGTAGAAGTATTTTTGTCCCTTCTAACAAAGGAGAGTTTGTATCTCTAAGGTAACAGGTTGCCTTTAGAGCTAGTGGGCTTCTTTTTTTGGGGTTGTAGGGAACACAATTGTTTTTTCTGAGTTTGTATCTCTTTTTTTCTTTTTTCTTTTTTTCTTTTTCTTTTTGTATCTCTGTTTTTTTGGTCGTCCTTTCTGTGACGGTGCTATCTGTTCATTGGAGTAACAAGGCTATTCCACGGATTGTTGGTTTCTCTTTAAGGATTGGGGAAAGAGTTTGTCAAAGGTATGGACGACGGTGATCAGGAAAAAACTCAGGAGGCAGGGACTTCAACCGAGACGGAGCAGGGGCATGAAGAAGACGCTGAACGTTACGATGGTTTGGTTAATTCATCATTAATGCAGAGAGATATTTCCTTATCTGTAACGGATTCTATCCCTATTAATCCAGCTGTTCCCACAAATAATAAGGGAGTAATACCTCCAATTAATGCCGACATTGAAGAGGGTTTAAAGACTCCTAACTGGTCTGAAACAGTAGAGATTGATGAGGAGTTAATCAGTTTTGGGAAATTTAGTTTGGCTGACCTGGACAATATTACCACAGAGGCACGTGAATATTAAGGAAGTAGACGTGCAACACACTTACCTGGCATGTGAGCAGCAAAAACAACAACCTGCTAGGGTTTCTAGCCCGACAAGAAACAAACGTATCCTCCCTCAATGGACACGTATCAGCAGGAGTAACCATGGAAGAGTTTTAGTGCAAACAGAGAAAATTACAGGGAAGAAGAGAGACATAGCAGAATCCGATGATCATTCAGGGTTGCCTTCAAAGCAAAAGCGGGCTTCTCAAAATGATGATACAAGACCTTTTAGATTGGTGGAGGCTGAAATGCAGCCCCACCAACAACAATGAGTTGTTTAGCATGGAACTATCGTGGGCTTGAGAACCTGTGTACAGAGAGAGAGCTTGTTGAAATAGTACGGGCAAAAAATCCCTCTATGGTATTCTTAGCCGAGACACTCAGTGATGAAGCAAGGCTAGAGATTATTCAGAGAAGTATTGATTTTGACCATCGATGGGTGGTTCCAAAGGTAGGCAAAAGTGGAGGTTGGTACTCTTTTGGAAGTCTTCAATCAATCTGAAGGTAGAGGGAAGCAGCAAAAATTATATTGATGCTATTATCAATAAAAATACATAATCAGAATGGAGAGTGACAGGTTTCTATGGCGAACCCAAGACAGCAAGAAGGTTAGAAGCTTGGGATACACTACGGAATTTAAAATCACGTTTTGACTCCCCGTGGTTGTGTTGTGGGGATTTCAATGAAATAATCAAAAAAGATGAAAAGATGGGAGGAGTAGTTTGGTCTCATAATCCGATGCAACTATTTAGGGATGTTATAGACGAGTGTGGGTTTATGGATTTGGAGTTTGTGGGTCCTAAATTCACGTGGAGTAGGCACTATGAGAATGGAAGTTCAATTTGGGAAAGACTTGAGTGAGGTTTGGTCACCAATACGTGGTTCTTGAAATTCCCAGGTTCGAAAGTTCATAATTTGAGGTGCGATTCATCGGATCATTGTCCTTTGTTGATTGTGCTTTTGGGTCTAGAATCACCTCCCCGAAAGAAAATATTTCGTTTCGAGGAGATGTGGTTGTCAAATCCGGGTTGTGGGGAAATAGTACAGGCAGTTTGGAGGAATACGGATGAAAGCGGAGTGGGAAGAAATGTCTTGGCAAAAATAGAAAAGTGTGGAAAAGATCTAAGCTGGTGGAATAAAAATGTGTTTGGGAATGTTCAAAAGGAATTAGAATGGTTGAGGAAAATACTCCCCAAAGCCGAGATTGCAACAATGGCTAGCGGGAATAATGATCAGGTTAGAAAAATTAAGAAGGATATTGAGGAATTGTTGGGGAGAGAAGAAATCATGTGGGCTCAAAGGTCTAGATTGCTTTGGGCAAGGAATGGGGATAGGAATACAAAGTACTTTCATAGCTGTGCCACAAAGAGATATCGAAAAAATCTGATTGAAAGAGTTAGAGATGAGGGTGGAGAATGGAGAGAGCTTCCTAAGGACATTAAAATAGTGATGATAAATTATTATAAGGTCTTGTTTTCTTCCACAAATCAGACTGGTTCCCAAGTTGTTCTAGATTGTGTCACCAGTGTCATCAGTGAGGAGATGAACTCCTTCTTAAGCCGAGAATTTGAAGAGAGTGAAGTTGCCATTGCATTACAACAAATGGCTCCCCTTAAAGCGCCAAGTCTAGATGGAATGCCCCCCTTTTTTTATCAGCACTTTTGGGGTACGATGAAACAGGATGTCACCTCATCTATTCTAGCTTGGCTAATTTCAAGTACCTTGCCTTCACCCTTAAATCATACCTTTTTAGCTCTCATTCCTAAAACAAACTTACCTGAACATGCTCACCAATACCGCCCAATTAGTCTCTATAATGTGCTGTATAAAATCTTTTCAAAGGTTTTAGCCAACCGTTTAAAAAAATACTCCCATCCATCATTACAGAACACCAGTCTGCCTTTACCAAAGATAGATTAATTTTAATAACATTCTTATGGCTTTTGAGACTTTACACAGTTTACAAAAATACAAGTATGATTCGCATGGGTTCATGGCACTAAAATTGGATATGAGTAAAGCTTATGATCGAGTAGAATGGAACTTCGAAAAAATTATGAGGAAAATGGGTTTTAATGAAAATTGGATAAAGCTTGTCATGGTGTGTGTGAAGACAGTTACATACTCGGTCTTGGTGAATGGGGAGTCGTGTGGTATGATTCAGCCAACAAGAGGGATTAGATAAGGTGATCCCCTTTCCCCCTTTCTTTTCCTTCTTTGTACCGAAGGCTTAAATGGTATGATAAAAAAAAAAAAAAAAAAAAAGCAGAAAGAAGTGGTGAAATACATGGGTACTCCTTTTGCAAAAGGGGTCCTAAACTAACGCATTTGCTCTTTGCAGATGATAGTCTTCTTTTTTGTAGGGCCATAATGGAGGAGTGTGGAAAAGTGTTGGAGATTCTAGAGATGTATGGAAGAGTCTCTGGACAAAAAGTGAATAGAAGCAAAACAACACTATTTTTCAGCAAGCATACCTCAGTTGATGTAAAACATGACATCAAAGTAGCTTTGGGTGTTCCAGAAATCATGCAGTTTGAGAAATATTTGGGTCTCTCTTCTTTTGTTGGAAAAGGAAAAAAAGCTAGTTTCAACTACATCAAAGAGAGAGTATGGAGGAAATTACAAGGTTGGGAAGGTAAATTACTCTCTCAAGCGGGTAGAGAAGTGTTGCTTAAATCTATTATCCAAGCCATCCCCACATACACAATGGGATGTTTTAAAATTCCTCTCGGTTTATGCAATGAAATTGAAAGCCTAATGAATAAATTTTGGTGGGGACAAAGGGGTGATTGGAGGAAAATTCATTGGGTGAGATGGGAAGAGATGACGAAGTCTAAAGCAACGTGGGGAATGGGCTTTAGAGATCTTGCTTTGTACAATGACTCCCTATTAGCTAAGCAACCATGGCGACTATTGCAAAATAAAACATCTCTGTATTACAAGGTCTTTAAAGCTAGATATTTCCCAAGTACTTCTATTTTGGAGGCTCCCGACTCAAGATTAGGCTCATATGCTTGGAAGAGTATTATGAGAGGAAGGGATGTAATTCTAAGTGGAGCTAGGTGGAGAGTTGGTAATAAGCAGAAGATAAAGATTTGGCAGAGTAAGTTGCTACCCAAGACGTGTACAACACCATTACTTGAATGTCCTCTAGAGGATTGCAAGTTCAAATGTAGATTCCCTAATAAACCCCATTAAAAGAGAATGGATAACAGAGCTAGTGGACGAGCTGTTTGTACCAGAAGTTGGGAAGAGTATAAAAAGAATTCCTTTAAGCCATGTTGCTTCAAAGGACGAGCTGTACTGGCCTTACACTAGTAATGGAGATTATACTTGCAAATCGGGGTATAGATATCTCAAAGAAGAAGCTAAACTTTCAGGCATTCCATAAGCCTCACCAGATAGGGACAAGTAGCTTTGGAAAAGGATTGGTCGATAAAGGTGCCACCAAAAGTGAAGAGCCTCATTTGGCGAGCTTGTCGTAATGCCATGCCCACTAAAACAGCGCTACTAAGATGTACCATCAATGTTAATCTACTCTGTGGGCTTGCTTAGAGTTGGACATGGCCTGGAATGATATACAACTGTGGAACTTCAGAAATTCAGTCGGGTTCATGGACTTCAAGGAGCTATTGTCATGGATCATAGCAGAAGATAAGAATATGGATTTGTTTGCTGTCATGGCTTAGACTGTTTGGAACCAACGGAACAAGGCACGCCTCAACCAACCTGTAACCGCACTTCATCAGGTAGCTTCTGTCTCTAAAGCTTGGTGGCAAGACTTCAGGGCACAGCAGGTGGATACTGGTGTATTAGTGAGATGAAGTAATAGAGCTGAAGATAAACATTGGAGGCCGCCTTCTGTGGAGTTGGTAAAATTAACTTTGATGGTGCAGTGTTTGTGAATGAGAATAAGTCTGGGATTGGCGTGGTTATAAGGAATGAGGAAGGGATGGTTATGGATTCCTGTGTGAAGAAAATCCCAGTGGCATACAGTGGGTGTGAGATTTAAACCATGGTAGCAGCTGCTGCCCTTTCTTTCGCTTCAGAAATCGGCATAAAATGAGCTATCCCTGAGGGTGATTCATTAGTAGTGATAAAATCTTTAAAGGAGGATACTAGCAGTTTATCCCCTACTGGTTTGTTTTTAGATGATGTCAAATCTTTAGCAAAAAATTTTGATGAATTATCATACTCTCTGTAGGGGCCTTTTTTGCGTACTATGCGTTGGGCTGGGCTGCTTCTTGCGGTAATGGGCCCGAGTATTTTGAGTAGGAGAGTTGAGACTGGCCTAACTGTAACTCACTTTGGGCTAGCTGGTGTGCAAACTAAGCCTCGTCTGTCAGGAGTGTACTTATGGCAGGCAGAATTGTTTCAAATGATTTACGGCAAGTAGATTTGATAACAACAGAAGAACAAAAATACAGACCTTTTCTTAATGGAAAATGACCAAGTAATCCCTATTTATGACAATCACAGTGACAACAATGGCTTTTACAAAAGAAATAAAGGATTAAGTGACAATATGAGTTAATCGAAGAATAAATATCAAGTCAAGTTTGGGTTCGTAGAGGCAAAGACCAAAGAGGAAGAACGCCTCTTCTCAATGCAACTAATCTCCCAGGAAAAAGATCCTGTCGTGGGGATTAATGACTTTAAGGGAACCAGACCTAAATGATTAGTGCCCAAAGGAATCTCTTTTGTTTACTTGCCTCAAAGAGAGTAGGATTTCGAGGGGGAGAGAAGGAAATCGACCTACTGGTGCATGCCCATTGTATTATCTTTCTTTGTTTTATGTTTTCTCTCTTATCTTTTTTATTTCCCTTGTTTTCCTTTTATTTTCTTTTACTTCGTGATACCCTCTGTTTTTCGATCCTTTTCACAAGGCATGGCAAGGGTCTTCTTATAGGACCTGTCATGACCAGATTTTACCACTTTGCCCCTTAATTGCCTTTGTCTGGTCTGGGTGTACTTGCCGACCACCAAAGAGTTCGTCTGTGTACCACTTACCCTCGCCAGACAAAGGCAGGTTTGTTTCGTTTGTTAGTCCGTCGTGGCACCCTTTCCTACCACGGTGTAAATTCTTTCTCTTTTCCCTTCATGACATGCGCCTAACGATTCCCCCCCTCAACCTTGCCTCTTTTGGATGGTCTATCATCCCAACAGGACGTACCTCCCAAAAGGGCTTGGATAGGAGTTGCTGAATAGGTCTTTTCCCCTTTCCCCACCACCAAACCATACCCCCCTTACCTCTTACCTCTGACCCATGACCCTACCACGTCCCATATTGGTTGGGTACAAGCTAGTGGTGCCTGGGCTTTGCGCGTGCTTCCCTTTCATGTATGTCCAAAATCTACTTGTTGCTCATGCGTTTGCCGCGGTCTGGAGCTTTGTTTGCACACCCTATCGCACCTCTTTGTTCTTTTATGTGGCCTTTTTATAATTCACTGTTTGCTTTAGGGGCTGGGCTTCATTTGATACTAGGCTTCATGTTTCTTCTAGCCTACTTCTTGATTGCCATCATGTCCTGCCATATTACTTTGTCATTCCTGCTGTATTGACTTGGTCCTGCTGGTCCTCTTTTAGACCTGCCGTTTATTCTCTTCCCCAAATGGCTTTGCATGGCCATGGGCTTTCTTACTTAGGGGCTCCTGTGTCCCTTTTGTTTTTCCTTGGACATCCTTGGCCCATTTACTTGTCTTGGACTTCCTCGGCCTTTTCCTAACTTTGTGTTCCCATGGACTTTTACTTACTTTATTGGGCTTCCCCGGCCGAATTACTTCATACTCATCCTTGGGGTTTGTGGGGTTGCCAACAATCTCCTACTCTCTTTACTAACATTACTTTGAGCCTGCCGTGGCTCATTCTTATTTTTTTACATCATACACTGCCCATGGGTTTGTTATTCTCTCTTTTCGAGCTTTTTGAGCCCATTTACTTCTTCAAGGCCCATTTATTTATTTTATGGACCTGTGACCTATTATTCCTGTCGCTTGGGCTTAATGCTTTTATTCTATGCTTGCCACTTCTATTTCCTGCCTGCGTTGCTGGGTTAGGCCTCCTTCCTTCTATTTGTGTTTTACAAAAATGACCCTCAACATTTAGCCCCCTGAACATATGGAGCGTTCTTGTGGTTCATATATGAATAAAAGACTTTCTTGTCCTTTTCACTCTCCTTCTTTCTTTTCCTTTGTGGGCTTTTTTAAACTATGGACTCCTTCTCATATTTATATATATATATATATATATATTTCTTTTCCTACCGTGAACGGTAGTGACTCTACAAATTTCCCAAAATGGCAGTTGCTTTAAGACATAACCACCGCCTCATTAATTTCATTCTTTTCTCGATGGCTGACCAATTGCCTCCCTTCATGCCGGCATTAATAACCCAGGTATTTAAGAAGAGAGTCCCTTTCCAATCCAGATATAAACTTCTTCTTTTCCAAAATATCTTATCTGTTTCCCTTCCTCCACCGTTTTCTTCTTTTTGAACACCTATTCCCATTTTACTCTGATCAAGCCCTCACGCTATGGCATCGGTGAAAACCAAAGCCTTTTCCCGCCGTAAAGGGAAAGGGGTCGTTTTCGATCCTCCTGTCGGACAAGAGATAGGCAAAAAGGCCGTGCACTCCGAATCGGACCACTCTGATGAGGAAGAGGCAAGGCGTGACCTAGATAATAAGCGCGCCCCTCTGATCGATCCTTGGTATAATATCAATCCTCACTTCCCTAAGATTCCTAGTGACTATGTGTCGCTGCCGCTGGGCCGCGTGTGGCTCGCTCTTTGTCGACGAAACCCCAATTTTTCTTGGGCTCTAGTGTCGTCCTCCATCTCCGATCTAGTCATTCGTCAAGGCATTGCGCTCCCTGTGCCTATCCATTTCGAATTTAGGTCAGGTACTGCCTCGGGTTGGAAAGAGTGGGTTGATAGCGAGTTATCTGATACGGGCTTTATGGGTTTGCTTCAGTGGACCAGTGTTCTGAAAGCCGTCGTTTTATCCTGAAGTCTATCCAATTTTTGAGACCTCTACAACCTTCGCCATTTGGTTCGCTGGTGGTGCGCCACTACCCACACGTTCTTATTTTCCTGCAGCGAACTCACCGTTACTTTTGAGGACGTGGCTAATCAGTTACTTTTGCCAGTTCTTGGCGATGTTGATCCTACCACCATAGAACTTTCTCTAGAAGAAGAGGCCATTGAAGTTGAGTTGAAGAAAAGGATGACCAGAAATGCTAAGCTATCATATTGGGTTAGTTCTTCTTCTAAATTTTCTGCTGTTGCCCGTCATGCGGCTTTCGTTGCTTTTTGGCTTTGCAAGTTTGTCTTTGGGTCCCATCCCCATTATGCCATAAAGCCTTTGTATTTTCGTTTGGCCATAAAAATATCTACTGGAGTGAGTCTGCCGTTGGCCCCTATGTTCTGGGAGCATCTGTATGTTCAACTAGATATCCTGTGGAGTGATGAGAGTCAAGCTGGCTCTTGACACATAGTCACTTCCTCTGTACATAGCACCATCCTACAGCAATTGTTATTCGAGCGTTGTGCCCAATACTTGGCAAAGTGTAGGCTTGTTCGATTTGCTAAAGAGAAGTACCAATCCTGCCCGCAGGTAATTACTGATTTCTGTGGCAGATTTAAGTGTGATTTTCCTTTGGCTTTCCATTGGTTCGGTTTGAAGCCTATCGATCATTCCGTTGTTGAGTCCTTAGATGAAGGTATTGGTTTTTCCTGGAGAGTTTACAGATATTTGGGTACTGGTTACACATGCATAGATTCTGCTATAGGTTCGTTTGCTGATACTGTTGGAACTACTACTTCATTAGCCGGTTTTGATGAGACGGGTATCACTTATTTGACGGCCACCAACGCCGGATGGTTGCCCTATTTGGCCGATGAAGGTGTCAAGTTTGTCCATTATCTTGCCAACCGGGTAAGGAGGCAATTTGGGTTGGATCAGGACATTTTTGATGACCTTTCCTTCCTCGCAGAGTCTCCTACTTCAGTTAGACTTTTTCTGCGACACACCGCTTTTGATTTTTGGAGACAGCGTTTTAGTGTAGTCACAGTTCTTGGCTCACTGAGAGAGGGCCTTTGCATCCCTGCTATGCACAGATATTAGCAGGCCGCAATGACCTCGTTTAAGCAAGAGTTGGCTGGTAGTCGCGATTTCTCTCTAATTTATACTGAGGGACTTAGTATGGCCGTCTTTCCTAATCCTCAGTTACTTCTTCCTTCAAAGTCCGTGTTGGTGTATGCCAGGAAACAGAGCTGGTCTACCATCTTTGTATGGGATGAGGAGAAGAATGGATGGTATTGGCACATAGGTGATTGCCCCCCAGGTTGGGAAAAGAGGGTTAAAGTAATAAATGTTTTTGCACCGGTCAAGAAAGTTCCCGCCAAACTTAAATCGGCCAGCAAGCCCAAGTCTGCACTCCTCAGCCTTCCATAAGTGCTACTCTTGCCAGCAGAACATGAGGCAATAAGAGGAAGACAACTCCCCATCTTGCGCTTGTCGTTCAGCGGAGAGTACGTCACTTTAAAAACATTTTTTTTTCTTTGTCTTTCAAGTACACATATATACTTCTTCTTTTTTTTTTTCAACTTTTCCTGAATTTTGACATGCTTGCTAACTTCTTTCTTTCTGACATGCTTATTGACGTCAACTACCCATCCCATTATGCTCGAGGAACTTAAATCGGAGGTACATTTACTCTATCTCCTTCTCTTTTCTTTTTCTTTTTTACATATTCACATGTGTTCAGTCTGCTACATGCTTTTGGTTATCTCATTCGCCTAAAAAGTTACTTTGATCTTCATACCTCCTTCTTTTTGTCTTTTAGGATGAGCCTAAACCTCTTTCTATATATCGCCCTACTGTCGAGGAGCTTTCTGCCCCTATGGACAAACCTATTGAGGACCTTTTTGGTAGGGTTAAGTTTGCGATACCTACCCCTTCTGCAACTACACGTGGAGTTCCTGCTGAGGCAACTACCTCTCCTGTTGGACCGGTACCCATAGATGAGGATATTCATATTGGGAAGGTTAATGAGGTCACCCCTACTCCTGCCGTGACACCCTCTGTTCAAAGGGGAGCCACCCCTCCTGCTACTACTCAGATCGAGGCTACTTCTGTTACACCTCTTGTCATTTCCACCAGTGACCCCTTCACTGCTCTTTCCCAGGTTGTGAATGACGGTTCTTCTCTGGTAGTTACTCCTTCCTCCATTCCCGTTTCTGCCACCCATGGGCCTGATGCTAATTTATCCTCAGAGAAGTCTAAGGAAATCCTCGAGGATCCTAAGAATGAGCCCGTCCTGGGGAGGAGGATTTCTAAATCTGAAGAAGAAGAGCGTGCTCTACTTGAGACTGAATTCATGGGTATGTGCTTTCTTCCCTCCTTTCTTCTTTTGCTAAGTACACTCTTCCCTTCTTTCATTTACATATCTATTTCTCTATTTGCAAAGACCTTTGAGGGGCTAGGAATTACAACAGACGTAGGGGTGTCTGTAGCAACTACTCATGCCACACCTACAGCATCCATTCCTGCCATATTTACAGCATCTGTTTTTGCCGTCCCTTTTGTTCCTACCTCTGTCTTCCCTACAACCCCCATTACTGCTGGCTTTGGTAAACTTTCTTTTCCCTTTTTCTTTTTCTTCACTTCTTCCTCGTAGGTCTATCTCCTTTTTTTTTTTTTTTTTTTTTTTTTTTTTTTTTTTTTTTTTTTTTTTTTTTTTTTTAATGTGTATAAAAGATTAATTATTTTGAAAGATTAATAAACATAATTTCGTTTTCCAAAAAAAAAAAAAAAAGGTTATTAAAAATTATAAATAATTATTTGAAAATAAATACATTCAAATAATTCAATATTTTTTCCTTAAAAAAATTAAAATTTTATAAGGAATCAATACGATAGACTGAGAGAGTAACAGTTAAAGGCAATAAATTCGAAGTTTCGAACTTATCTAGCATGTCCAAATATAGTCTCCAAAATACATTTTTGTCCCTATTTATTGATTTTTGTTAAGAAAATTTTAAGGAATATTAAGAGCCTGGATAGGCTGTGCCTAAATGCGCATTTTTATTAAAATCGTCAATATGCATGTGTTTGGTATAACGATTTTACTAGAAATTGCATTATTTAAAACGTCAAATATTACGTTTTGAAACTGAGGTACAAGATAGTTTTTTGAAAAAATTCATTGAAAATGCAAATCACTCTATACATTTTAAAGTTTGAATACCTAAAACACCCTCAAGTTTTTGCTAAATGACAAAAACACCAGCTAGTAAATAACCTCACTGGTCACCTTCAAGCTTGCTCTTTGTCCAGTGGCAGAGCCACCTTCAAGCTTGCCCTCCCAAAAAAAACTTCAAGCTTAATGTAATTTTAGCAACTTACCTAATCTGCACCACCATATAGTTGCAAACGGCACTAGCTTTCGCTGGTAGATGCATCTGGATAGGTACTTACTAAATAAGCAGTCTTCCTACTTTTCTTAGCTCATCTCCTTTATATCTCCAGCATCCTAACTCCTCTACCATTTTTCTTCCAATTCTTCTTTCTTTATTTCTTCAGTTCTTCCGCCATTTTTTTGAAGCACAGAGAGTGACTTTTTGATTTTACCAAGCAACATTTTTCAATTACCCATCCTACCTCCACCACGTGTATGGTTGAAACTAGAAGTCTCAAAATTTAGAGTCCATAGGTGGTCAGGTAATGGTATGGGTCATAAACTCTTTTATGACTTTTCTTTTTTATCTTTATTTGTTAAATGAACATAACAAACTATTATTATATCTAATAAAACTATACAACAATACAGCATGTAATTGGTTGTATTTAATTATATTTTTTTATGAGATATGTTCAAGTTACCTGGTGTAACTTTAAAAAGTTACACATTTTTTAAACTATTAGATTTAAGTAGATTCAACGGTTAAAAAAAGACTATAATTATTATAAATATTCTGATTAGAATCTAATTAATTGCCCTACTTTATTACATTCTAAACCTATCTCTAAACCCAAAAAAATTTTGACTTCCGACTCTCTTTCTCATTTATGTTTCTCTCTCTCTCTCTCTCTCTCTCTCTCTCTCTCTCTCTCTCCTCCACCACCTCCAATAGCTTATCATATTTCTCTCCAGATTTCTGCAAGAGCCATTGACATTTTAAGGTCGGAAGTACGATCAATATATAGATAAGCCATTTTCCCCCAATATTAAGTTTACATGTTTCATATTATAAGCACCTGAGAAGGAAAGTTAGGGGGCTGAATCCAATACTTTTCATCCTATGTTGTATTGCACACTTGGTAAACTTTGACTTCTATGTTAGAAATAAAAACAAAAACAAGGAAATCTATTGATTTAAGATAGTGTCTGTGTTGTCCTCATGAATTAATTTATCAACAAACAATGCACGGGGGCTTCAGTTTTAATTCACCCAGTTGAATCCTATAGTGGTATTTTTTATACTTTGATGCGTCCACATGCATAGTTAATAAGTGGAAAACTACAGGTTGCTATTTGATAGTCATACAATTTTAGAAACGAAAGTGAATTAAATCTAGAGAGAAATATGATAGGCTGTTGGAGGTGGTAGAGGAGAAAGAGAGAGAAACGGAGAGAGAGAAATGGAGAGAGAGAAACGTAAATGAGAGAGAGAGTTAGAAGTCAAACTTTTTTGGGGTTTAAAGATAGGTTTAGATGATAATAAATGAGAGAAATTAATTAAATTCTAATCAAAATATTTGTAATTGTTAGGTTCTAAGGTCTTAGGATTTTATGTATTTAGAACTCTAATTTGTAATGTTGGCAAACCATGATCAAAACATTGTATGGTGTCTTCTTTAGACTTGCTCAAAGTTGGTTTAATATTGTAAAGTTGGAATCGAGTGGCTGCAGAAGTACTTGGGAC
This sequence comes from Quercus suber, assembly GCF_002906115.3. Taxonomy (NCBI): domain Eukaryota; kingdom Viridiplantae; phylum Streptophyta; class Magnoliopsida; order Fagales; family Fagaceae; genus Quercus; species Quercus suber. Next base: position 54,082 of record NW_027069889.1, read on the forward strand.
TCTCGGCCTGGCTCGATCGATCGAAGAATAGACTCGATCGATCGAAAATCGCACAGGTTGAATTTTCTGCAGAATTTCCAACTCAGCCCTACTTCATTAAACGTTTAGGGTTTTATGTTTTTACCCTAGGTATATAAATAAAACCCTAGCCACGTTTTTGAAGGTTGTCCATATTGTATTGTTGCTCATACATTGCTGTTTTGTGTGAATCTCGTGTGAGATCTTTGAGGAGCTTTCCTTTACACAAAACTTAGGGTTTTCATGGTGGAGATGATTTCAACATCTTGAAGATCATTACTGTTGCAACCATTGGAACTTAAAAGAAAAGCAAGCGGGGAGCTTGTAGCTGATTGAAGAATTCAAGAAAGAAGTAGTCCGTGGATTCGGAGCCTGCGCGTGGTCGTGTCAGGAAGTTCTACTGGTGGGTAGCATTAGGAAGTCGAGCGGGGAGCTTGTAGTCCTTTTGTACGAACTTCAATTCTTTCATAGTGAATTCAGGTTAGCCTTGAGGATCGGTGGGTCAAATCCTCCCCAGGTTTTTACCGTGTGGTTTCCTGGGTGATCATATCTTGTGTTATTTATTTTCCGCTGCATTATATCTTGATATGATTGTTTGGATTGTTTTAACCTAGAATTGCTTAATTTGACTAAGTAACAACTTGGCTAATTAATCTAGGCTACGCAATCTATGTGTTTTAAGGGGTCTAAAACCGATCAGTAATAATTATAGTAATTTTTTAACCGTTAGATCTACTTAAATCTAATGATTTAAAAAATGTGTAACTCTAAAGAATTACACCAGGTGTAACTTGAACAGTTGAACCTATCTCTTTTTTTTTATATATTGAAATTTGGATGATGATTTAGTAGACAAACTAAATAGTAGACAAACCAAACGCTAAGGCCTTTTTGAAAATTTGAACCGAAACAACAATTTTAGACTAATATTGTTCACAAAGTTTGCCAAATGTTTTATTGGGATTTTTAAAATTGTGTTTTCAAAACGCTTATTTTAAAAACACTATTTTTGAAAATGCACTTTTTTAAACTGCTTATCCAAACGGACCCAAAGTCAAGATTGCCGATAGTTTTATAACTCAATTGACAACTCTTGATATTGCCACACACAAGTACATAACCCAATGTCATCCAAAACGGTCTAAAAATGATATAAGATAGGATACATTAAAATTAATTTGGATGAACTACGTTACACTAGTGGAGGGAAACAATTTTATTTTTTCATCAAAGAAAGGAAACAAATTTGTAATCAAAGAAAGGAAACAAATACTGCGCATTGTTGGTGCAGTAATCACTTCAAAAATATAAATGCTTGTGGGGTGTGGGAGGTAAGGACGGGTTCAAATCTCAAAAAAAAAAAGAAAAAAAAGAAAAAAAAAAAAAAAGGAAACAAATTTATCATCACTGCTCTCTCCTATCATTAATAAAAAAAAC